>NC_091203.1:24765173-24825173 GCF_040958095.1 Procambarus clarkii | reverse complement strand
TAACTAACGCTCCCTTACCCATGCCTCTGGTTACTAACGCTCCCTTACCCATGCCTCTGGTAACTAACGCTCCCTTACCCGTGCCTCTGGTAACTAACGCTCCCTTACCCATGCCTCTGGTAACTAACGCTCCCTTACCCGTGCCTCTGGTAACTAACGCTCCCTTACCCATGCCTCTGGTAACTAACGCTCCCTTACCCATGCCTCTGGTAACTAACGCTCCCTTACCCGTGCCTCTGGTAACTAACGCTCCCTTACCCATGCCTCTGGTAACTAACGCTCCCTTACCCATGCCTCTGGTAACTAACGCTCCCTTACCCGTGCCTCTGGTAACTAACGCTCCCTTACCCATGCCTCTGGTAACTAACGCTCCCTTACCAATGGCTCTGGTAACTAACGCTCCCTTACCCATGCCTCTGGTAACTAACGCTCCCTTACCAATGGCTCTGGTAACTAACGCTCCCTTACCCATGCCTCTGGTAACTAACGCTCCCTTACCAATGGCTCTGGTAACTAACGCTCCCTTACCCGTGCCTCTGGTAACTAACGCTCCCTTACCCATGGCTCTGGTAACTAACGCTCCCTTACCCATGCCTCTGGTAACTAACGCTCCCTTACCAATGGCTCTGGTAACTAACGCTCCCTTACCCATGCCTCTGGTAACTAACGCTCCCTTACCCATGCCTCTGGTAACTAACGCTCCCTTACCCATGGCTCTGGTAACTAACGCTCCCTTACCCATGCCTCTGGTAACTAACGCTCCCTTACCAATGGCTCTGGTAACTAACGCTCCCTTACCAATGGCTCTGGTAACTAACGCTCCCTTACCCATGGCTCTGGTAACTAACGCTCCCTTACCCATGGCTCTGGTAACTAACGCTCCCTTACCCATGGCTCTGGTAACACGCTCCCTTACCCATGGCTCTGGTAACTAACGCTCCCTTACCCATGGCTCTGGTAACACGCTCCCTTACCCATGCCTCTGGTAACTAACGCTCCCTTACCCATGGCTCTGGTAACACGCTCCCTTACCCATGGCTCTGGTAACTAACGCTCCCTTACCCATGGCTCTGGTAACACGCTCCCTTACCCATGGCTCTGGTAACTAACGCTCCCTTACCCATGGCTCTGGTAACACGCTCCCTTACCCGTGCCTCTGGTAGCTAGCATTCTCCTTCCTGGCCAGAAAAAAAATATAATTGATGCCGCGTTTATTTATAATTTTTATTTAGCAGAAATATCTGTAATTGGCCGTATTGTTACGTTGGTACATTACGTTGGTCGTTGAATTCTTTGATTAGTCTTGACACTTCTGAAGTTAGAAGAAGTCGGTGTAACTCTATTTATGAGATCTAATTGACTTTGGTTGTTAAATGGGGTCGCTGGGTAGTTGAGTAGTTAGTTATTTGCTTGCTGATACGGGTATATACACACGGTCATACGGGTATATACCCACGGTCATACGGGTATATACATACGATCATACGGGTATATACATACGGGCATATGGGTATATACATACGGGCATATGGGTACATACACACGGTCATACTGGCATATACACACAGTCATACTGGCACATACACACAGTCATACTGGTACATACACACAGTCATACTGGCACATACACACAGTCATACTGGCACATACACACAGTCATACTGGCACATAAACACAGTCATACTGGCACATACACACAGTCATACTGGCACATACACACAGTCATACTGGCACATACACACAGTCATACTGGCACATACACACAGTCATACTGGCACATACACACAGTCATACTGGTACATACACACAGTCATACTGGCACATACACACAGTCATACTGGTACATACACACAGTCATACTGGCACATACACACAGTCATACTGGCACATACACACAGTCATACTGGCACATACACCCGCACATATATTTCCACAGGCATCGCAAAACATACACAAAACAGGCATCTCGGGGGCCTGGTAGCCTGGTGGATAGCGTGCAGGACTCGTAATTCTGTGGCGCGGGTTCGATTCCTGCACCAGGCAGAAACAAATATAGTGTCTTTCCCTGAATACCCGTGTTACCTAGCAGTAAATAGGTACCTGGGAGTTAGTCAGCTGTCACGGGCTGCTTCCTGGGGTGTGTGTGTGGGGGGGGTAGCAAAAGTAGTTAGTAAACAGTTGATTGACAGTTGAGAGGCGGGCCGAAAGAGCAAAGCTCAACCCCCGCAAGCACAACTAGGTGAACACAACTAGGTGAACACATACCTACATGCATTCCTGGCCACACGTTTGGGCATGTTTCCTTTCACCTGATGCGTCTATTCACCTAACAGTATACAGATGTCTAGGATTTACTCAACTGTTGTGGAATTAACAATACATAGCGTAGAACACAAAAAAATTATTTACACTGGTGGTACACCATACATAGTGTAGGACACCCTGGTACACCATACATAGTGTAGGACACCCTGGTACACCATACATAGTGTAGGACACATTGGTACACCATACATAGTGTAGGACACACTGGTACACCATACATAGTGTAGGACACACTGGTACACCATACATAGTGTAGGACACACTGGTACACCATACATAGTGTAGGACACACTGGTACACCATACATAGTGTAGGACACACTGGTACACCATACATAGTGTAGGACACACTGGTACACCATACATAGTGTAGGACACACTGGTACACCATACATAGTGTTGGACACACTGGTACACCATACATAGTGTAGGACACACTGGTACACCATACATAGTGTAGGACACACTGGTACACCATACATAGTGTTGGACACACTGGTACACCATACATAGTGTAGGACACACTGGTACACCATACATAGTGTTGGACACACTGGTACACCATACATAGTGTTGGACACACTGGTACACCATACATAGTGTAGGACACACTGGTACACCATACATAGTGTAGGACACATTGGTACACCATACATAGTGTAGGACACACTGGTACACCATACATAGTGTAGGACACACTGGTACACCATACATAGTGTAGAACACACTGGTACACCATACATAGTGTTGGACACACTGGTACACCATACATAGTGTAGGACACACTGGTACACCATACATAGTGTTGGACACACTGGTACACCATACATAGTGTAGGACACACTGGTACACCATACATAGTGTAGGACACACTGGTACACCATACATAGTGTAGGACACACTGGTACACCATACATAGTGTAGGACACACTGGTACACCATACATAGTGTTGGACACACTGGTACACCATACATAGTGTAGGACACACTGGTACACCATACATAGTGTAGGACACACTGGTACACCATACATAGTGTAGGACACACTGGTACACCATACATAGTGTAGGACACACTGGTACACCATACATAGTGTAGGACACACTGGTACACCATACATAGTGTTGGACACACTGGTACACCATACATAGTGTTGGACACACTGGTACACCATACATAGTGTTGGACACACTGGTACACCATACATAGTGTAGGACACACTGGTACACCATACATAGTGTTGGACACACTGGTACACCATACATAGTGTTGGACACACTGGTACACCATACATAGTGTAGGACACACTGGTACACCATACATAGTGTAGGACACACTGGTACACCAAACTAAAGCGTACTAAACAGCTGCCTTTTGACACACAAGGAACTTTACCGTGAAGCAACAAGTGTTCGAAATGTTCATCTTTCTCTTCACCAAGTTTCGGGACTATTTAGGTCCCATGTGTAGTACTGACAGTGCGTGATGGCTCGCCTGACAAAGGGTCATCTGGGTCTTACTAAGCTGCACTAAATGTTGTGTACATTCTTCGCCATTTTATTTATCAGTCTTCACAATGTGTTATTCCTGAGAGTAATAATCTTCACTATATGGTGTGGCGGCTTGAGTAGCAGTACTCTCAACCTTTATTCAGTGTTTATTTCTTAAGAGACTGCGCCTTTCCACACTTAGTAAGTAATAGTGAAGTGCTGCAAGATGTACGCAAGTCGTGCCTGTTTTGTTGAGCAAACTTAGAAACAATACTTAACAATGTTTTTTTACAAAGGGATTGAAAAACGGTAAGTTGTTCATCTTGTCAGAGTGATGTCTTCAAGTGATCTGTCAATCAAGGCGCCTTCACTGCCTCGTAAGAGAGTAACCTTTTCGTATATTAAGCACCTTGTTAGAAGTTTCTTCACGTTGTTTATATTCGGGTGAAAGAGTGCTGTGACGATCTCAGTCAGGAACCCGTAGGTGCGGGACCGGGCCGTCCACCTCCTGGGGCTCGTGCGGCCCCCCCCAGGGTCTACTTCAGGAGGCTGGTGTCATTCTTGCCCTTGCTGGGGTGGTTCTTCTCCGGCCCCGACCACGGCGGTCTCCGGATTTGGGGTCCCTGTGACTTCTGTCACTGACTTGGAGGTCAACTCCGGAGCTGGAGCCCTTGGGGGCAGTTCGTTGTTGCTCTCAACCTCGATCTGACAGTTCCTGCGACGGCGCTGGAACCAATCGTATTGGCGTGTGCCATTCCATTGGGGACTTTCGGCGCCGTGGAGAGGGGGGGACCTGCTGCATGGGTAACAGCTTCTCCATATCAACCTACCCAGGCTATGCGCCCTGGAGAGGCCACTCGAGACCAACAACTAGAGCTCAACTCCACAGTCTCCTGAGACTGGTGGATGCCTAATACTACTGGAAGTTGACTGCTTGTTGCTTCAATAAATCAATACTTCATATATTCCTCATTATATTACCAGCATTTCGTCTTGGATTTGTCAACTTCATATATTTTTCTCTGAAATTAGGAATGTAAATTGGTTTATTAATAATAGTTATTAGTTCCAGGTATGGAACTGACAAACACTTGAAAAAACTAACAAGTGGACTTTTGACCGAAACAATATCTTAGTGAATAAATTTGTCAATCTTAAAAGTAAAAACTGCTTAAGATATGTGTGTATGTAAACTCTGGCCCGACACCCCATATGTGACAATTGTACACGTACACACCTTTTTTTTTTGAGATATATACAAGAGTTGTTACATTCTTGTAGAGCCACTAGTACGCGTAGCGTTTCGGGCAGGTCCCTGGAATACGATCCCCGCCGCGAAGAATCGTTGTTACAACCAAGTACACATTTTACTGTTAAGTTTAACAGAGGCTACAGTTAAGGATTTGCGCCCAGTCAATCCTCCCCGGCCAGGATACGAACCCATGACAAAGCGCTCGCGGAACGCCAGGCGAGTGTCTTACCACTACACCACGGAAACTGGCACACACCTATCTTACCACCTGTCCCCCCCCCCTCCTCACCGTGCACCACCTGCCTCCCATGTAACGGCTACCCAGACTAATAACCTCACTTCTGGTTACTAACTGGCCGTTAATTACCGGTTCTGTTGTTCACCGTTTCCCCTTCACCGTAACCTCAGTTCAACCCCTCGTAACCTGTATCAACAAGGCGCTACAGAACAAGGACACTGTATTTACCATCAACAAACTCTAGAGACTCTAAAAACGCCGCCATCCACTATCTCCAGAGTTTCTGTAATTACACTAACTGACTGCGGGAAAGAACCAGTCAATTGCTACATAACTCCCCAGTATGTGGACCCCCAATTATTTAAAAGGAGGGATGAAGTTACTTTAAATGTGACTTAAGTAATATATTGCTTACAGGAACACGGGGAACTTATAGCATAAATTACACAGGATCGTGACTTGAACAAAGTAATAAATATAAAAATGAGGAATATTTCACTAAACACCATCAACTAATTAACATCGTTTAATTACACACACACAATTGTAATTGAACACTTCCTAACTTAATGATTCTGCTAGAGGCACTGATGATTACTACGTGTATTTAACACGTACGTTACTCACAGACTTTACCGTCTGTGAGTAACTCTGCAAAGTTAGGCAAAGACTCTCCAAAGACAAGGACTCTCAGGCAAAGACTCTCCAAAAACAAGGACTCTCAGGCAAGGACTCTCCAAAGACAAGGACTCTCAGGCAAGGACTCTCCAAAGACAAGGACTCTCAGGCAAGGACTCTCCAAAGACAAGGACTCTCAGGCAAGGACTCTCCAAAGACAAGGACTCTCAGGCAAGGACTCTGCCAAGTCCTTGCCTGAGGGAGAGAGGTGCCGACCCCTGCCCTCCGCTGCCCACACCACACTAACTAACACTACCCTAATGAACTATGAGGTTGACCTCTGATAGTCGCCAAACTAATTTTCAAGGATAATTAACAACACTAGACTCGTATGCTCTGGGGTCACTAAAGGTGACTGGATTCCTATTCAAAATTACATTGGTACTTGAACTATGGTAATTATTAATTACAAAACTGAATAATAGCATGAATTACTCTAATTTAAATGAATTAACAAAGAAGAGATTGTCATTTATCACTGCGTAAGGCTGAGTGTGGAAAGAGTAGGTCATGTGTCTACTAGCTCAGGGCCCAGATTCACGAAGCAGTTACGCAAGCACTTACGAACCTGTCCATCTTTGCTCAATCTTAGGCGGCTTTGGTTACAATTATTAAACAGTTAATGAGCTCCGAAGCACCAGGAAGCTGTTTATAACAATAACAACAGTTGATTGGCAAGTTTTTAATAAATGTAACCAAAGCCGTCAAAGATCGAGGAAAGATGTACACGTTCGTAAGTACTTGCGTAACTGCTTCGTGAATCTGGGCCATAGGTTCGTAACTACTTGCGTAACTGCTTCGTGAATCTAGGCCCCAAGTTCTCATATTCTAAATGAGTCCTCTGTATTTGTACCAGAATCCTCGTCACTTTAGAATGAACTGCTACGAAGTGTCTTACTTTGTGAATAGCTTGGAGCAAGTCTCAGATCGACAGTATATCAAGTAATTTTACTAAGTCTGTATAACCAGGTCTGGGAGTCGTCGTCAGTCCCTGAGGACTGGCGCGATGCCGTTGGCCTGCCTATTCGCAAACCCGGGTCTCTCGGGACCTCCCCTAAGGACTTCCGCCCTATTGCCTTAACGAGTTGTGTCTGCAGACTCTTTGAGCGTATGATAAATGTTCGTCTGATGTGGTTCTTGCAACACCATCACCTCCTCTCCCCTTCTCAATTTGGTTTTGGCAAGTGCCGCAGCACAACGGATATGTTGGTGAACTTGGAGGTCTATATTCGTACTGCTTTTGCTGCGAAGACCTCCGTTGTTGCCGTCCTTTTTGACCTGGAAAAGGCTTACGACACCACTTGGCGGTATCATATTTTGTCCCAACTTCATTCTTTTGGCCTTCGTGGTAATCTCCCTCTCTTTCTCCTCTTTCGTCGTTATTCTCCTCGTCGTTCCTTTAGAGTCAGGCTTGGTGCCTCTCTCTCTGTCTCTTTTAAGCAATACAAGGGTGTGCCCCAAGGTAGTGTTCTGAGCACTACTCTTTTTCTAGTTGTCCTCAATGGTCTTGTTTCCTCTCTTCCTTCTGACGTCTTCTCCACTCTCTATGTCGATGATCTTACCCTTTGCTTGTCGTGGTGATGATTCGCCTCTCCTTCAACGCCGGCTTCAACTTGCGATTGATGCCGTGTCGTCTTGGGCCACCGATCATGGCTTCAGGTTCTCTGCGTCTAAGACTTGTGCCATGACTTTTACTCGGAAACATGTCGTTCTTCGTCCCTCTTTGTCACTTTATGGTCATCCTCCTTGTGTACAAAGATTCCGTGAAGCTTTTGGCGTTAATCTTTGACACTCGTTTGTCTTGGTCTCCCCATATCTCTTACCTCCGAGTTGAGTGCTCTAAGGCCCTTACCCTCCTTCGTGTATTGTCCCATACTTCTTGGGGAGCATGATAGGCGCACTCTCCTTGCTTTACATTCCTCTCTCAGTCCTGTCTAAACTCGATTACGGTTACCCTGCTTACTCGTCTGCTTCTCCTTCTACTCTTCGCCGTCTTGATGCTTTGCACCATACTGGGTTGCGCCTCAGTTCTGGTGCCTTTTGTTCCACTCCCGTCCTCAGCTTATATGCTGACACTGGCTTAATATCTCTCCAGGACCGCCGTGATCGCTACTGTCTTCGCTATCTGGCGCGGTCCTTGCAACACCCTCACTCTCGCCTGTGTCGTGCTTTAACTCTTACCCCTCCTGTGGTTCCTGTTCCTCTTCATCACCTCCTCTTTTTCTGTCCAGCTGTCTCGCTCTCAGGATTCACTTTCCGTTCGTATTTCTAATGTTTCTCCTTGGATTGCTCCTTCCTTGCCCCCGTGGAGAGTCCCCCTTTCGAAGTTTTGTACATCCTTAACCCGCATCACTAAAGCTTTTACTCCTCCTACGGTTCTGAAAAGCCTTTTCCTTGAACACTTTTCTTCACACTCCCGCTCCATTTCCATCTTCACTGATGGGTCTAAGTCTGCTGACGGTGTGGGCTACTCTGTTGTTTTTCCTGACCACACTTATATGTGTCGCCTGCCTCCGGAGACTAGCATCTTCAATGCGGAACTTTATACTATTCTCTATGCTCTTCGTCTCCTGCTTTCTCGTTGTCAATCCTCCTTTGTGGTTGTAGTTGACTCTCGTTGTGCCCTCATGGTTCTCGGGGTCCTTTAATCCTGTCCATCCGGTGGTCATCGAGATTCAACATTGCTGTTTCTTATCTCTAGTAAATTTAAATCCGTAGAGTTTTGTTGGGTTCCCAGCCATATTGGTGTTTCTTTAAATGAGCGTGCGGATGCTGCCGCTAGAGAAACTATCCGCACTTGTCCCATCTCCCATAAAGGTATTCCTTATTCCGACTTTTACCCTGTTAATCATTCCTCCATCCTTGCCCGTTGGCAGGGCTGTTGGTTGTCTGTTACTGGTAACAAACTGCGTACTCTTAAGAGTCGTGTGTCTCTATGGTTTTCCTCCTACCACCGTAACCGGCGGTGGGAAACGGCTCTAGCAAGGTTGTGTATTGGCCATACTCGCTTAACTCATGGTCACTTAATAGAACACCATCTTTCTCCCTATTGTCCAAATTGCATTGTCCCTCTTACAGTCGTGCATATTCTTGTTGAATGTCCTGACTTCCAGGACGAGCGTGTGTCTTGCTTTCCGACCGTCCCTCGCGGTCACTTGTCCCTCGATAGAATTCTTGGTGAATCGGATACTTTTGACATGGTTTGCCTTATGCGCTTCTGCTCTCGTATTGGCATCCTTGGTGATATTTAGCGCCCTCTGATTATTCCACACATTTGATGGTGCTACATTAGCCTTCCGGCATTGGTGCCTTCTTTGATAATTACTTACTTACATTCCCCCTACCACTGAGTTCCCCCTATTCCTAAGGGGAATTGATAGGGTAGATAAAGGTATTATTTAACACAAGTGATACTCGCACAAGGGGGACAGAGGAGGAATCTGATTACTTAGTTGAACCATAGTGACATTAGAAAGAATGTTTTTCTGTGTCAGAAGTTAACAAATGGAACACATTAGGCAGTGATGTGGTGGAGGCTGACTCCATACACAGTTTCAAGTGTAGATATGATAGAGCCCAATAGGCTCAGGAACCTGTACACCAGTTGATTGACGGTTCACGTGCGGGATCAGGAGCCGAACCTCCTCCCCCGCAAGCACAACTAGGTGACTACAATTACGTGAGTGCGCACGCACGCACGCACACACAGGCGCACGTTGTGGGGGCAAACACTATGTGATATACAAGGTTCTGAATGATTCCTTGTTCAGGTTCCTGAAGTCCAATTCATCAAGTCCAATTCTGATGTTAACCAGCCTTGCATACGCCCCAGATGTTATTCTTTTGATATGGGCTTCAGGAGACAGAGTTGGTGTGATATCAACTCCTAGATCTTTCTCTCTGTCTGTTTCATGAAGAACTTCATCTCCCATTCGGTATTCTGTGTCTGGCCTCCTGTTTCCACCTCCGAGTTTCATTACCTTACAGCTACTCAGGTTGATCTTTAGTAGCCATTTGTTGGACCATTCATTTAGTCTGTCTAGGTCATCTTGTAGCCTCATACTACTCATACTACATACTACTACTCATATTGTAGCCTCTTTCTCCGTCTCAATCCTCCTCATAATTTTTGCATCATCAGCAAACAATGAGAGGAATGATTCTATACCCTCTGGGAGATCACATTGTCCAGGACCAAGGGTACACGTCTACTCACCTAGTTGTACTCATCTATTTGTGCTTGCGGAAGTTAAGCTTTGGCTCTTTGGTCCCGCCTCTCCACTGTCAACTGGTGTACAGGTTCCTGAGCCTACTGGGCTCTATCATATCTACACTTGAAACTGTGTATGGAGTCAGCCTCCACCACATCACTGCCTAATGCATTCCACCTGTTAACTACTCTGACACTGATAAAGTTCTTTCTAATGTCTCTGTGGCTCATAGTGGCTACTCAGTTTCCACCTGTGTCCCCTGTGTGTGGTGTGTGTGTACTCACCTAAGTTGTACTCAATTAGTTGTGTTTGCGGGGGTTGAGCTCTGGCTCTTTGGTCCGCCTCTCAACTGTCAATCAACTGGTGTACAGGATTCCTGAGCCTATTGGGCTATTGTGTGTGCGCGAGCGCGCGTGTGCGTGCATGCGTATGTAATATATGCAGCAAAAATATCTGTAGAATATATAATAGAGGAAAAAATCGATTGATTAGAAAGGCGGGGTCCAAGAGCTAATAGCTCGATTCTGCAGACACAACTAGTAAACACACACATATATATACATCACACAACAAACATTCATTATGAACAACGCTGCAATACAACAATTACTGTGATACCAGAGCCAACGAGAACACACCATCTTGGTCCAGTAACGCAGCTAACCACCACCTCCTGGTCATTAGACACATTGACAGCTCCTCCTCAGAGATAGAAAGAGTCCAGAGACTCAAGGTGTTCGTCTCCAAGACGATGACAGTAATTGGTCAACACACTTAATACATTTACCAGACTAAAGGAAATGTTTTAAAGGGTTATGAATTTAGATTGAGAGAGGGAGAGGGGGGGGGAAGGGAGGGGGAGAGGGCAGGAGGGAGATAGGGAGAGAGAGAGGTTAAGGGAGAGAGAGAGAGATGGGAGAGTGTGGTGTGTGGCTGCCTACTGAACCGGGCACCAGATTGTGAAGTGATGTCGGGGGGGGGGGGGGGGAGAGATCTCCTTTCATGGAGAGGAGACGAAGAGAAGAAGGAGGGAAAGAGAGGGAGAACGCGATTAGCATGACAAGAGAGAGAGAGAGAGAGAGAGAGAGAGAGAGAGAGAGAGAGAGAGAGAGAGAGAGAGAGAGAGAGAGATGTAGAGAGAGAGAGATGTAGAGAGAGAGAGAGAGAGAGAGAGAGAGAGAGAGAGAGAGAGAGAGAGAGAGAGAGAGAGAGAGAGAGAGAGAGAGAGAGAGAGAGAGAGAGAGAGAGAGATGTAGAGAGAGAGATGTAGAGAGAGAGAGAGAGAGAGAGAGAGAGCGAGAGAGAGAGAGAGAGAGAGAGAGAGAGAGAGAGAGAGAGAGAGAGATGTAGAGAGAGAGAGATGTAGAGAGAGAGAGAGAGAGAGAGAGAGAGAGAGAGAGAGAGAGAGAGAGAGAGAGAGAGAGAGAGAGAGAGAGAGAGAGAGATGTAGAGAGAGAGAGAGAGAGAGATGTAGAGAGAGAGAGAGAGAGAGAGAGAGAGAGAGAGAGAGAGAGAGAGAGAGAGAGAGAGAGAGAGAGAGAGAGAGAGAGAGAGAGAGAGAGAGAGAGAGAGAGATGTAGAGAGAGAGAGATGTAGAGAGAGAGAGATGTAGAGAGAGAGAGATGTAGAGAGAGAGAGAGAGAGAGAGAGAGAGAGAGAGAGAGAGAGAGAGAGAGAGAGAGAGAGAGAGAGAGAGAGAGAGAGAGAGAGAGAGAGAGAGAGAGAGAGAGAGAGAGAGAGAGAGAGAGAGAGAGAGAGAGAGAGAGAGAGAGAGAGAGAGAGAGAGAGAGAGAGAGAGGGGGGGGGGGGCAGGAAATCGATCGTACGGTGAGAGTGAGAGTGTGGTGGTGTGGTGTAAGTCAGGCAATAGGGGAGAGGAGCTCGTTACAGGAAGGTAAATGGGGCAGAAAAATGGTAAAGAATGAGGGGGAGAATGTTCGGATACTTCTCACGGAATGCCACTTCTAACCTACACACACAAGCGAGGAAATGCCGACTGCTACGAGGCTCATTAATCAAGAATATCTACTTCTCCCTGTGATAGACGATGGCAGGTTACACTTGGGGCAGAGGAAACACAACTGCTCGTAACTTGACTGTATGATATTACACTTGCAACAGTCATGGGGAGAAATGGGAGTCATCTAGAGGTCAGTGATGAAGCTGGACTCCTGGGGGCCAGATTCACGAAGCAGTTACGCAAGTACTTACGAACGTGTACATCTTTCGTCAATCTTTGACGGCTTTGGTTACATTTATTAAACAGTTTACAAGCATGAAAACTTGCCAATCAACTGTTGTTATTGTTATAAACAGCCTCCTGGTGCTTCCGAGCTCATTAACTGTTTAATAATTGTAAACAAAGCCGCCAAAGATTGAGAAAAGATGTCCAGGTTCGTAAGTGCTTGCGTAACTGCTTCGTGAATCTGGCCCCTGAAGTCCAGCTTCATCATGGGAATGAAGCTGGACTCCAGAGTGACCTCGAAGATGTATCTTCTGAACCCAAGAAGGAAGCTCATCAAATACCATAACAGCCCTGAGGGTGCATCTCGAACCTTCTCTGCGGGCAACAAGTCTAGACCCGAACCGTTTTGGTTCGACTGGTCAGCACATCAGAGGTTAATCATAACTTTCTTCATTTACTCTTAAGATTACCATCCGAGTTGCCGTCGGGGAAGTGGCTCAAATAGCCTCGGCTATCACTTCCTTTTGACGGCCGTGATGGTCAAGTGGATTAAGGCGCCCTGCAGTTTCCAATTGCGTTGCTCCTGGGAGTATGGGTTCGAGTCATTTCTGGGGTGTGCGTTTTCATTCATATATATATATATATATATATATATATATATATATATATATATATATATATATATATATATATATATATATATATATATGAGAAAGCTGCATGAACGCGCAAGCCATATATCACTAAGAACTCTTTGACCCGGCCAGGATTCGAACCCATGCCGTCCAGGATCACCCCTAAACGTACATACATATATATATATATATATATATATATATATATATATATATATATATATATATATATATATATATATATATATATATATATATATATATATATATATATATATATGTCGTACCTAGTAGCCAGAACGCACTTCTCAGCCTACTATGCAAGGCCCCATTTGCCTAATAAGCCAAGTTTTCATGAATTAATTGTTTTTCGACTACCTAACCTAACCTAACTTTTTCGGCTACCTAACCTAACCTAACCTATAAAGATAGGTTAGGTTAGGTTAGGTAGGGTTGGTTAGGTTCGGTCATATATCTACGTTAATTTTAACTCCAATAAAATTTTTTTACTTCATACATAATGAAATGGGTAGCTTTATCATTTCATAAGAAAAAAATGAGAGAAAATATTACAATTCAGGAAAACTTGGCTTATTAGGCAAATCGGGCCTTGCATAGTAGGCTGAAAAGTGCGTTCTGGCTACTAGGTACGACATATATATATATATATATATATATATATATATATATATATATATATATATATATATATATATATATATATATATATATAATATATATATATAATGTTGGCAGCAGGTTTTCACTTAGATATTTCATTGAATATAACTACATGTTCCATATTGATTATTTCCTTGGTTCATGGCGTCTCTCCCTCTGACTGGTGCTCCAGCATCTTGGTGTAATTGGAAGAGAATTCCTCCAAAATATCATATATTTATTCGTTGCCTAAAAGAACAAAAACCTATAATATATGTATACTCATTATATATATGTCACACACACACCGTTTCCAACATACAAGGTACATATAACATATATATCTATAACACTGGAGAGGGGGGGGGGGGGTTATATAATTAAGTTAGAAATAGTTTTTTTCTATTTATCGTATTTATGAGAAATGTTGTCAAGTGGTTTGAAGGAACTACTGAAGAGAAGAAGTACGGGCTCACCTTAGCCCGTGCTACTTGGAGCTTTGTTTCAGGTAGCGAATCTTTTTAACAACAAAAAACATACTGAAGAGTTGTGAAAAAAGAACGTTGAGTCTAAGTTACCTGTTCTCTGTTTGATGCTTCTTTCATGACATTCATCACCCAAGATGGGGTTCCTTCACTGTGCCAGCGTTGCATATTCTAGTTCGTGTCTCACGTACGTAGCAACTTACCACATGGCACTGATAGTGTTTACAAGTGCCAACGCTCTAATTGTGCCATATTATCGGCACTGTTCCCCCCTGGTCTTCTCTACCCTGCTGATATCATCGTCACCTTACACTTGCCGGGGGTTGAAGTCTAGTAGCCGCTTGCCAGACCATTCTCGTTTATCTCTTGAGACATTCTCCAGCTGTCAAGAGTGTCAGAGTTGGCGGGAAAATGGTGGTTGTCAGTCAATGTCGTGAGGCAGACGGGAGATAGTGGTGATAGATGCTTTCACCTTACCTCCTAGTCTTGGCCTGCTGGTGGTGGGGGCAGGTGTTGGCTGGTAGCCCTGCTGGTGGTGGGGGCAGGTGTTAGCTGGTAGCCCTGCTGGTGGTGGGGGCAGGTGTTGGCTGGTAGCCCTGCTGGTGGTGGGGGCAGGTGTTGGCTGGTAGCCCTGCTGGTGGTGGGGGCAGGTGTTGGCTGGTAGCCCTGCTGGTGGTGGGGGCAGGTGTTGGCTGGTAGCCCTGCTGGTGGTGAGGGCAGGTGTTGTCTGGTAGACGTGCTGGTAGTGGACAGGAAGGGAGGAGAGTGTAGGGTAGTGGGCAGTAAGGTAAGTGTCCACACCTGGTGGTGGGCAGGAAGGGAGGAGAGTGTAGGGTAGTGGACAGTAAGGTAAGTGTCCACACCTGGTGGTGAGGGCAGGAAGGGAGGAGAGTGTAGGGTAGTGGACAGTAAGGTAAGTGTCCACACCTGGTGGTGAGGGCAGGAAGGGAGGAGAGTGTAGGGTAGTGGACAGTAAGGTAAGTGTCCACACCTGGTGGTGGCCAGGAAGGGAGGAGAGTGTAGGGTAGTGGACAGTAAGGTAAGTGTCCACACCTGGTGGTGGACAGGAAGGGAGGAGAGTGTAGGGTAGTGGACAGTAAGGTAAGTGTCCACACCTGGTGGTGGACAGGAAGGGAGGAGAGTGTAGGGTAGAGGACAGTAAGGTAAGTGTCCACACCTGGTGGTGGCCAGGAAGGGAGGAGAGTGTAGGGTAGAGGACAGTAAGGTAAGTGTCCACACCTGGTGGTGGCCAGGAAGGGAGGAGAGTGTAGGGTAGAGGACAGTAAGGTAAGTGTCCACACCTGGTGGTGGCCAGGAAGGGAGGAGAGTGTAGGGTAGAGGACAGTAAGGTAAGTGTCCACACCTGGTGGTGGCCAGGAAGGGAGGAGAGTGTAGGGTAGAGGACAGTAAGGTAAGTGTCCACACCTGGTGGTGGACAGGAAGGGAGGAGAGTGTAGGGTAGTGGACAGTAAGGTAAGTGTCCACACCTGGTGGTGGCCAGGAAGGGAGGAGAGTGTAGGGTAGAGGACAGTAAGGTAAGTGTCCACACCTGGTGGTGGCCAGGAAGGGAGGAGAGTGTAGGGTAGAGGACAGTAAGGTAAGTGTCCACACCTGGTGGTGGCCAGGAAGGGAGGAGAGTGTAGGGTAGAGGACAGTAAGGTAAGTGTCCACACCTGGTGGTGGACAGGAAGGGAGGAGAGTGTAGGGTAGTGGACAGTAAGGTAAGTGTCCACACCTGGTGGTGGGACAGCAGCGTCCAGTATGTTAAAGGTGTCCCGTCATACATTCATCTTTGATGACATGTGTCCGCTCTCTCTCGCTCTCGCTGTTGCTGCTGCTGCTGTTGCTGTTGCTGCTGCTGCTGTTGCTGCTGTTGCTGCTGCTGTTGCTGCTGCTGTTGCTTCTGCTGTTGCTGCTCTTACTGTTCATACTGCATGTTGCTCTCAGCGGAGGTCTTCCCAGCCCCCCTCCCCCCTTGTCCAAAAGCCAGGAGATGCGGTTAGACTCCTCACTTGGACCTACCATCTCGAAGTCGTAAACACTTTCTAGGTCGACTCCTGATAAGTGATTAGAAGCAGGCAACCTCGGAGAGCTGGGTGTCAGACTTATGCTTCAGACAAGATTTTGCAACCGCTGCCGTCGAGATGTTGAGAGAGATGCGCCGCAAATTTCCTGGTTGCCGTGCTCGCTAGGTCGAGCACTCGGCTCCTTGTCTTCACTGGATAGTCAAATTTCATTGCCAAAATGTCATATTCATCAGTGAACACCAGTATTTTTTTTAACACATTTATACACGTGACTGAGGTGAAATATCATGTTAATGTGGTTAATGACCCTCGTAGCAGTTAGTATTTCCTTTTTGCGGTTGTAAAGGTTTTAGAGTGGTCAGTATAGCCCTGAGCTTCGGTCGCGAGGTATAGTAGATCATTGTACTAGATTGTCCAAATTGCAGAAACAAGCACTCTTCCAATTGGTGGGTTTTCAACCAATCGCAGGCACCAATTAGTTGGTTTTCAAGTTTTGGGTCACTTTTAAAGATGGTTCCTAGTTAGCTGTAGAGTGAAGTAGGAGATAATGAGTGCTTGAAGCTTTGATGTTAATATGTCTCTCTGTCTCTCTGTCTCTCTCTCTGTCTCTCTCTCTCTCTCTCTCTCTCTCTGTCTCTGTCTCTGTCTCTGTCTCTGTCTCTGTCTCTGTCTCTGTCTCTGTCTCTGTCTCTGTCTCTGTCTCTCTCTCTCTTTCTCTCTCTCTTTCTCTCTCTCTCTCTCTCTCTCTCTCTCTCTCTCTCTCTCTCTCTCTCTCTCTCTCTCTCTCTCTCTCTCTCTCTCTCTCAACACTAATCAGTACACGGGCCCACAACTTTCAGAAACAAAAAATGAATTCACTTAATTACGCCTCCGTAGCCGTAAAAAAATGTAAATGTACTTTTTATCGCCAAATGATTTTTTGGAAATCTATGAGAGAGACCGTGAGCATTGTGATGTCCCGATTGTGTAGTTAACGATGGAGCTCACAAGATAAAGAAGTTAACGATGCAGTTGTGTAGTTAAGGCCTTCTGTCTCGCCTGACAGTGTCTCTGTCTCTCTCTGTCTACCGTCCTGTCCACCTCATATTCATGTATGAAATTACACTTGCAGTTCTATCCCTTGGCGTCTAGTTGTGGGTGTGGGGGACGGTTGTGGGTGTGGAGGAGGGGCTGTGGGTGTGTGGGACGGTTGTATGTGTGTGTGGGGGCCGTGTTGTGTGTGTGGGGGCCGTGTTGTGAGTGTGGGGGCCGTGTTGTGAGTGTGGGGGCCGTGTTGTGGGTGTGGGGGCCGTGTTGTGGGTGTGGGGGGCCGTGTTGTGAGTGTGGGGGCCGTGTTGTGAGTGTGGGGGCCGTGTTGTGGGTGTGGGGGCCGTGTTGTGAGTGTGGGGGCCGTGTTGTGGGTGTGGGGGCCGTGTTGTGGGTGTGGGGGCCGTGTTGTGAGTGTGGGGGCCGTGTTGTGGGTGTGGGGGCCGTGTTGTGGGTGTGGGGGCCGTGTTGTGGGTGTGGGGGCCGTGTTGTGGGTGTGGGGGCCGTGTTGTGGGTGTGGGGGCCGTGTTGTGGGTGTAGGGGCCGTGTTGTGGGTGTGGGGGCCATATTGTGTGTGTGGAGGACGGTTGTGGGTGTGGAGGCCGTGTTGTGGGTGGCCAATAAGAGCCAATAAGCAATGTGCTCAGCGTTGATATACTGATTTTCACTTCTCTAACAATGCCGCCTTAATATCATCTCATCTCATTGGCTCAAACAATTGCAATGATTTTCATGTTGCAATCATTAATACTCTCTGTCAGCATGTTTAACTTCATCAATTCCTGCCCAGTGGCCTTGGGGGTGGACGGTAGAGCGACGGTCACGGTTCCTGCAGGTCAGCGTTCAATCCCCGACCGTCCACAAGTGACTAGGCACCATTCCTTTCCCCCGTCCCATCCCAAATCCTGACCCCTTCCCAGGGCTATTAGTCGTAATGGCTTGGCACTTTACCCAGATAATTCCCTTCCCCCTTTGCAAGATTAACTCAAAACGATGCATTTAAAAAAGTATGATTCTTTCTGACAATATTTTTGTGTCTATATTATCACATTCACTTGGATTATTTATATTGTAAAGTTCTACAAATTTCATAGAAGTTGAAAATATTGATGTATTTTGAATCGAATAATTTTTTTTTTCAATATTCGTTATTATTTATCAAATTTAACTGAAGTTTTCATTAAAGAAAAAGTTGATTAGAGTGGTGAGGAATTGTTGATTTATGCAGATGACAAGTATAGTCTGTGAGGGTCCTGTGGTTAGTTGTCTTCGCCAAGTGTTGGGGACCCGGAGGAGCGCTTCTAAAGGCACAACACAACTCATTGGTAACATACAATGACCTCTGTTGCTTCGTTCTCGCTTGCAACACAGTCGAAAAGCCTGAGTCCCAATGACTATATTGACACAAGTTGACGGAGTGAACTCTTAGCTCTTTCTGCCTCTCTTGGTCAGGCAACACAACATCAATGGTTGATGTTCAGGGGTTGATGAGCCAACATCTCTCCTCTTGCCCAACATCTCTCTTCTTCCCTAATTGCTCTTCAGCTTCAGAAATTCCTTGTGACAATCATCGGCAACTTTGTCAAGTGACAATGTAAAGGATTTCACATTAAATCCCGCTCTTAATCCCAGAGGTCAGGACACTATCGGCTGAATCACTTCTCTAATGCCGTAAAGTGCTGCAAAATGATGTTTTTCTTGTAAATTAGGGAGCCGGTCGGCCGAGCGGACAGCACGCTGGACTTGTGATCCTGTGGTCCTGGGTTCGATTCCAGGCGCCGGCGAGAAACAATGGGCAGAGTTTCTTTCCCCCTATGCTCCTGTTACCTAGCAGTAAAATAGTTACCTGGGTGTTAGTCAGCTGTCACGGGCTGCTTCCTGGGGGTGGAGGCCTAGTCGAGGACCGGGCCGCGGGGACACTAAAGCCCCGAAATCATCTCAAGATAACCTCAAGAAGTATAGGTGATCGTCCCTATACTAATGACGGTGTCTCAAACTTTGTAATATTTTATATCTTGATATTTCTCATGCAATTTTCCGGCTTGCTCTTGAAAACTTTCAAAGAATCAGTGAATTTTATAATGTTGATATTCCTTCGTCGCTTCGGGAGATTTAGTTTCTTGAGAATATCTTGAGGTTATCTTGTGAGGATTTCGGGGCTTAGCGTCCTAGGGGGCCCGGTCCTCGACCAGGCCTCCTTTTTGTTACACATCCCCCCCCCCCCAGGAAGCAGCCCGTAGCAGCTGTCTAACTCCCAGGTACCTATTTACTGCTAGGTGAATAGGGCATCAGGGTGAAAGAAATTCTGCCCAATTTGTTTCCGTTTCCGCCGGGGATCGAACCCGGAACCTTAGGACTACGAATCCCGAGCGCTGTCCACTCAGCCGTCAGGCCCCTCTTATTGAATTTATTGAGCTGTTGTAGACCAAATAGTACGGGGGCCAGATTCATGAAGCAAGCACTTACGAACCTGTCCATCTTTTCTCAATCTTTGGCGGCTTTGTTTACAATTATTAAACAGTTAATTCGTGAATCTGGCCCCAGGTTCGTAAGGACTTGCGTAACTGCTTCGTGAACCTGGCCCCAGGTTCGTAAGTACTTGCGTAACTGCTTCGTGAATCTGGCCCCCAGGTTCGTAAGTACTTGCGTAACTGCTTCGTGAATCTGGCCCCAAGATCGTAAGTACTTCCGTAACTGCTTCGTGAATCTGGCCCCCAGGTTCGTAAGTACTTGCGTAACTGCTTCGTGAATCTGGCCCCAGGATCGTAAGTACTTGCGTAACTGCTTCGTGAATCTGGCCCCAGGATCGTAAGTACTTCCGTAACTGCTTCGTGAATCTGGCCCCCCAGGTTCGTAAGTACTTGCGTAACTGCCTCGTGAATCTGTCCCCAGGTTGGTAAGTACTTGCGTAACTACTTCGTGAATCTGGCCCCAGGTTCGTAAGTACTTCCGTAACTGCTTCGTGAATCTGTCCCCAGGTTGGTAAGTACTTGCGTAACTGCCTCGTGAATCTGGCCCCAGGTTCGTAAGTACTTGCGTAACTGCTTCGTGAATCTGGCCCCCGGCACCCATTGGCCCATTCCTCAGTATCCAACCAGACCAAAAAATTCCATCTGCCTCTGAAATTCGAAAATTAATTTCAACTTATGCCTCGGCTCAAATACTCGCTTGGTTACATTTCCTCCTTGAAAGCATCGAACATTTGAGCGGAAAAGGCGCAAATGATGGTCCGCGTCCAAGGCAGTATGAAACTGCTGCCTTTGGCAAGATTCAGTTTGAATTATGTGATACAAAATTTTCCCCCTAGCGGAGGTGGAAGTGTTTTTGAGGGCTGACGATGGAGTATATATTGAATGCATCTTTCTTTTTGGAGCAGTTTGACACTAATTGGAAATTGAGATTTTGTCTTTAACGTAACGCCAGTGAGGGAACGACACACACACGTTCACGACACAACTGTTGCTCCACACACACACACACAACACAACTGGTGCTCCTCCCAGACAACACACACACACACACACACACACACAACACAACTTGAAGTGATAGTGAGTCTTCTTCCGTGTTAATTTCCCAACCCGTTCTCGCAAATTTAATAAGTCAATATTGACTTATTAAATATGTGCATAGGTGACATACTTAACATAATAGATACCCTTAAAAAGATTCATAGAAAACACCGACCTTACCTAACCTTGTTAGTATGTTAAGATAAGCATCTTATTGCTTCGTAATTACAATTATTACCTAACCTATAATAGGTATAGGTTAAGTAATAATTGTAATTACGAAGCAATAATATGCTTATCTTAAGATACTAACAAGGTTAGGTAAGGTCGGTGTTTTCTATGAATCTTTTTAAGGGTATCTATTATGTTTAGTATATCACCTATGCACGTAGTTAATAAGTCAATATTGACTTTATGAATTTGCGAGAACGGGTTGCAACTTCCCTACCGATTTTCGTATCATCGGCAAATTTGCGGATGTTGCTACTCAAACCTGAATCTAAATCATTTATATATATTATAAACAACAGAGGTCCCAGGACAGAGCCTTGAGGTACTCCACTAACAACATTATCCGACTCTGACTTAACCCCATTTATACTAACTCTCTGTTTCCTTTGGAATAGCCATGCCCTAATCCAACTTAATATAGCACCCCCAATACCATGAGCTTCTATTTTTTTAATCAGTTTTTCATGTGGCACTGTATCAAAAGCTTTGCTAAAGTCAAGGTACACAACATCATAATCCTTACCACTATCAACCGCCTCAACTATGCTGGAATAAAAAGTTAGCAAATTTGTTAAACATGAACGGCCATTTGTAAAACCATGTTGCGACTCATTTATTAATTTATGTTTTTCAAGAGGAAGACGAATTGTATTTGCAATTATCGATTCAAGTAACTTTCCCACAATAGACGTTAGGCTAATTGGCCGATAGTTTGACGCAAGTGATCTATCTCCTTTCTTAAAAATTGGTACCACATTAGCTACCTTCCATGACTCTGGCACTCTACCTAACTCTATTGATTTATTAAATATGGTTGACAGTGGCTCGGAAAGCTCCTCTGGGGATTTGTTTGGTTTGAGTTTAACTATTTGTTTAAGAACATCCTCCCTGGTAACTGTTAAACTCGTCAACCTGTCCTCGTTCCCACCCACATAGACTTGTTCGGCTGAAGGCATATTGTTAAGTTCCTCTTTAGTAAATACAGATACAAAATATTTATTAAAAATACTACTCATCTCCTTGTCATTATCCGTTATTTGACCTGTCTCAGATTTTAATGGACCTATCCTTTCCCTAGTCTTAGTTCGATATAACTGAAAAAAACCCGTTAGGATTTGTCTTTGCTTGCCCTGCTATGCGAACTTCGTAGTTTCTTTTTGCTTTCCTAATCTCTTTTTTAACATTTCTAACCAGTTGTACGAATTCCAGTTCTAAACTAACTTCCCCATTCTTAATCCTTTTGTACCACGCTCTCTTTTTACCTATAAGGTTCTTCAGATCCTTTGTTATCCACTTTGGATCATTAGTATTCGATCCATTCAATTTATATGGTATACTACGTTCCTGGGCTTTGTTTAGAATATTCTTAAATAGGTTATATTTTGAATCCACATCGAAATCCCCTTTTCCGTCACCTGTCGCTGGGTTTACGTCTAGCCCACACCCCATACCCAAGACATTCCAATCTATTTGACCCAAAAAATTTCTTAGGCTATTGAAATCAGCTTTTCGAAAATCAGGCACGTTAACACAATTTTCTCCTACAGATCTATTCCATTGAATGCTAAATCTGATTTCTTTATGATCACTGTTCCCTAGCTCACTCCCTATTTCCATGTCCTTAATTTGTGTTTCCCTGTTAGTTAACACTAAATCTAAAATATTATTTTCCCGTGTTGGTTCCTTAATGTGTTGCGTAAGAAAGCAATCGTCAATTAATTCTAGAAAATCTTCTGCTTCATTATTCCCTGTTTTGTTCACCCAGTTTATTCCACTAAAATTAAAGTCACCCATGACGTAAATACTGTTAGATCTAGATGCTCTAGATATTTCATCCCATAGATGCTTTGCTTCCATTCTGTCTAAATTTGGTGGCCTATATATTACTCCTATTATAATATTATTAGCTTCTTCGTTTAATTCTATCCAAATAGTTTCTGTGTGTGGCTCAGTTTTGATTCCCTCTTTGAGACTACATTTCAAATTGTCCCTAACATATATGGCTACTCCCCCTCCTCGTCTAATATATCGATCTGTGTGAAATAGTTTAAATCCACTTACTTGACATTCAGCTAATAGTTCTCTATTTTCTACATTCATCCACGTTTCGGTAAGTGCAATAAAATCCATTTTTTCTGCACAGACAAGAGCATTTGGATTTGGACACTTGGATTTATTAATCGCAGCGTTAGTAACAAGACACCTGGTGTGGTTTTCAAGCTATATCTTGCTCTAGTTAGGCCCCATTTAGATTATGCAGTTCAGTTTTGGTCGCCATATTATAGAATGGATATAAATTCACTTGAACGTGTCCAGCGTAGGATGACTAAGTTAATTACCCAAATTAGAAATCTTTCATATGAAGAAAGATTAACAAAGCTTAAGTTGCATTCACTGGAAAGGCGAAGAGTTAGGGGTGACATGATAGAGGTTTACAAGTGGGTGAATGGACATAACAAAGGGGATATTAATAGGGTATTAAAAATATCAACACAAGACAGAACACGAAACAATGGGTATAAATTGGATAAGTTTAGATTTAGGAAAGACTTGGGTAAATACTGGTTCAGTAACAGGGTTGTTGATTTGTGGAACCAATTGCCGCGTAACGTGGTGGAGGTGGGGTCCCTCGATTGTTTCAAGCGCGGGTTGGACATGTATATGAGTGGGATTGGGTGGTTATAGATAGGAGCTGCCTGGTATGGGCCAATAGGCCTTCTGCAGTTGCCTTTGTTCTTATGTTCTTATTTAACTCGTTTATTTTGTTTCTTAGACTTCTACTGTTAGTGTAATATACCCTAAGTGTATTGTTATTTTGAGGCCCTTCTCTTGCCCTGATCATTTTGCCAATTTGTTTCTCCAACAAACACATACTTTTATTACCTCCTTCCTCCCTATCAACATCACGATCCTGGGGGATAACACAGGACACACGTGTCCTGGCCTGGCTGCTGGACACATGCCCCGGGGGGGGGGGGGGTCACCACGGTACACAGTGACACGTGCCACTCCGGTACGTGTCTGTTGGACCCGCCGTGACCTGAATAGTTTTCCTCCACTTGGAAGGTCTGGCTCCGCCAAGCAAAGAATTCTTGGTTCTGATTGGCGTCTGTGTTTACAGGATCACAGACGGGGCTCTCTGTGGCCAGGTGGGTGACAGGCCGTGGCGCTGACGGCTGCCTGTCCCCCCTCACACACTGTCCACAGGCTTGGCTACATGTCTGGGTACTCACATATGGATTTGTAAACAATAATATTTACTGTTAAGTGCCTGGCCAGATTCACGAAAGCCCTTACGCAAGCACTTACGAACGTGTACATCTTTCCTCACTCTTTGACGGCTTTGGTTACATTTATTAAACCGTTTACAAGCATGAAAACTTGCCAATCAACTGTTGTTATTGTTATAAACCAACCCGTCCTCGACTCAAGTCCATTACATCCAGCGGTCGACCCCACAGACGCATTCATAAATTTTAATATGCTGTTCATTCAGAACGGGAATTTTCTCAAGTATAAATTAATATTATAATATATTAGCATATTGTGCATATATAGGCATAGGTTAGGTTAGGTTAGGTGTTTAGGTTCTGTTGGCGATTATTTGTATTTGTAGTACGTGGGTGAAGCATTTATAGCGTTGTGATTCGAACAAAATTCGTCAGTGAAGCACTTGTTCCGGATATGTTCGAACGTCAGCAGTTGTGAGTCGTGTGTAAACCGCTTTTCATTCATAAACAGGGGGTTTGGCGGGTGCATGGAATCACTTTTGGATCTTTGTTTGGAGGACGGGCTGTATAAACAGCCTCCTGGTACTTCGGAGCTCATTAACTGTTTAATAATTGTAAACAAAGCCGCCAAAGATTGAGAAAAGATGTAAAGGTTTGTAAGTGCTTTCGTGAATCTGGCCCCAGGTTGGTACAGATAAACTGCTCTCCACACTTCCCTGGAAATAAACATTCCATTTGCCTGGACTTTCCTTTTTAAAGGCTACTCATAGCCAAGTCGATAGAGCGTCGGCCTCACACACGCTTGGGGTCCAGGGTTCGAGACCCGTAAATTCCAGGGTGAATGGAATTGGAACAGATGATGTCTGTCCTTCGTGTGTTATAACTTTTTTTTCTAAGGTGGGTCCGGCGGGCAAGCTTACCCAAGCCGCGCCTACCTTACTGGCAAGGCTGAGCAGGCTGATGAAAAGCAAGCACTAGGGCAGGACGGGTGTTGGGGCAGGGTTTACGAGCCTGCCGGGGCAGGAACGGTCCCCTGGAGGACCGGGATGCTGTTAATGGTTGTCTAATGGTCAATTGGTTGAGAGGGTGAAGCATCTTGCCTGTCACTGGTCACTAGTCGAGAGTGTGGTGGTGGACAGTGGTGAGGAAGGTGGACGTTATCTCCTGGTCCCTGGCACCTCGGGAGGGTTTTTAGCAGTCAACGGGGGACAGGTGGTGCACCTGTCACCGCTAATTGACCCGAAAATAGTGGACGGTTGACGGGGAATTGGCAGGGTAGACAAGGATGGGTTATTCAACACTGGTGGAACGCGAACAAGGGGACAAAAGTGGAGACTGAGTACCCACATGAGCCACAGGGACGTTAGAAAGAACTATTTCAGTGTCAGAGTGGTTAACAGGTGGAATGCATTAGGCAGTGATGTGGTGGAGGCTGACTCCATACACAGTTTATAATGTAGATATGATAGAGCCCAGTAGGCTCAGGAACCTGTACACCAGTTGATTGACAGTTGAGAGGCGGGACCAAAGAGCCAGAGCTCAACCCTCGCAAGCACAACTAGGTGAGTATCAATAGTTTTAATCCAAATAATTGTTCGTGGCTCCGATTGTTCTAGAAAATGTTCACATGACAAAAAAAACATATTGAACCTGCACGTTTCACTAGCATGTATACATATGTGTATACATGTATGTATACATGTATACATATGTGTATACATGTATACATATATGTTTACATGTATGTATACATGTATACATATATGTATACATGTATACATATATGTATACATGTATACATACATGTATACATATGTGTATACATGTAGACATGTATAGAATAAGAGTTACAGAGCTTAGCATGCTACGCCTCACCACACCGGCCACGAGTTCCCGCGCCTCGCTGCAAAAAAACAAAAACAAAACAGACATTGATAAATTGAATGGGTTCTTACGAGACAGGTGTGTGAGAGAGCAGGTGTGTGTGTGTGTGTGTGTGAGACAGGTGTGTGTGGCAGGTGTGTGAGTGAGCAGGTGCTCAGGGCTGTTTGCGTCTCCTGTTTACACAGATGGTTACAGACGCAGATGGCTTCTGACGCCATCTGCGTCCCGCAGCTCCTCTTAAATATGATATTAATAAGTATTTTGATATTCTCATATAAATTAATGTTCAATCAAATATTTAATATTAAGCCATTGAGTTGTAATTAAGAAAAACTCTAACCTAACTTCTTGTATGCTCGTTGTATCACTATACTATGTATACTTGGAAGTTAGTCATCCAACATAATACATACAACAATGTATGATACTCAAATATACAACATCTTTATTTATCAGTATTTATTTACAACGTCAGAGTAACAATTCTTGTGGCGCAGTGGTAAAACAGTCGCCCGGCGCTTCGCGAGTGTGTTAGCCTGGGTTCGTATCCTGGCCGGGGAGGACTGACCGGTCACTGGCAATGGTAGATCACAATAGATCAGGCAGGTCGGCGTTCAATCCCCCGACCGTCCATACAAGTGGTTGGGAACCATTCCTTTCCTCCGTCCCATCCCAAATCCTTATCCTGACCCCTTCCCAGTGCTATATAGTCGTAATGGCTTAGCGCGTTTCCCTGTTAATTATTTTTGTTATAAATATCATTAGAATTGTGGCAGTTGCTGCTCTTTGCTTTGTTTTTTACTTATAATGTATACTTATAATAACCAATATTACTTAAAAATATTTTCCTTGTGTAATTAGGAATTTGTTTAATTTAGTAAAGTCAATTATAAAGATATGAATGTTTATGAATAAAGTTATAGAATGATTAACGAATTAACGTTAATGGCCGTTAATGGTCGTTAGGGCCAGGAGAACCACCTCCCGTCAGCTATACTTTATTCTTCAACATACTCCAACAGTAATGTTATATAAGGACACCATTGGAGTATACTGGACACCCAGAAAGTATGCTTTCTTCCTGAACATAATTTAGGCCTACAGTCACCAATCCAACCCGTCCTCGGACTAAGTCCATTCCATCCAGCGGTGGACCCCACAGATGCCTTCATAAACTTTGTACATGCTGTTCATTAAAAATGGGAATTTTCTCAAATATAAATTATAATATATTAGCATATTGTGCATATATAGGCATAGGTTAGGTTAGATGTTTAGGTTCTGTTGGCGATTATTGGTATTTGTAGTACGTGGGTGAAGCATTTACAGCGTTGTGGTTCGAACACCAGTCGTCAGTGAAGCACTTGTTCCGGAAGTGTTCGAACGTCAGCAGTTGTGAGTCTTGTGTAAACATTTTTTCATTCATAAACAGCTGGGGGTTTGGCGGGTGGATGGAATGAACGTTTGGGTCTTTGTTTGGAGGACGAATTGACGTAAGAAGACTGGTAACTTGCCTACTTAAGCATACATATATAGTGCTTCGTGAAGCTAGGTCCAGGGGCCAGATTCACGAAGCAGTTACGCAAGCACTTACGAACGTGTACATCTTTCCTCAATCTTTGACGGCTTTGGTTACATTTATTAAACAGTTTAGAAGCACAAAAACTTGCCAATCAACTGTTGTTATTGTTATAAACAGCCTCCTGGTGCTTCGGAACTCATTAACTGTTTAATAACTGTAAACAAAGCCTCCAAAGATTGAGAAAAGATGGACAGGTTCGTAAGTGCTTGCGAACTGCTTCGTGAATCTGGCCCCCTGGTGGCCATTACCGGGGAGTAAACACGGTACACAGTTAAGGCTCTGAGCACACACACACACACCTTCACCCTGGAGGGGGGGGGGGGAGCATGTGTGGGGCTCGAACCCATCCGGTTTACATAGTATAGTGAGTCACTGTCTCCACTATTGTATATATGTTGACGTATTGGACAATTAGAATTCGATTCTATTAATTTTATTATCCGGGGAAAAATAAAGCTACAAATCATATATTCTTAGATCTAGTATAGGACATATATGTACTATTTTATGTACTATTGCTAGTATTACCTAGTACTAGTACCTAGTATATATGTACTATTTCAGGACACACAGAAATCACAATAGCGTGATGCATCAATGAGTATCAAGTCCAGTAGAACTTCTGGTTTCAACTGTTTTGACCATGTCGTAGCTCAGTCGATTAAGGCAGCGTCTGGGATGATCTCGGACGTAGGTTCGAATCCTCGTCACGGCCCTTGTGGATTTGTTTACTATTTTAGGCCTCAGATAGCGTGTTATGCCTGAAATAGTTTTATTAGCGATAAATACAAAGTCTTTTCCAGTTTGTCCAGAATCAATGGCATCTAAGTCAACTTTTTAACAATTCATTATATATATATGTAGGATGGTTCACATGGTCGCTATAGGTGGTTTGTTGTTGTTGTTAAAGATTCACTACCTGGAACTAAATGATCCAAGTAGCACGGGCTATGGTGAGCCCGTAGTGGAATATATAGGTGGTATGTGGAGAGGAAGATGGGCTGACAGCTGGGTCTGGCGTGGTCTCAGAGCCTTACCCGGTGACTGACTGCCTCGTCTGCCTCAGCCCAGCCCTTGAAGGCATCACTAATTACTCTCAAACAATTGTACGAACTATCGTGTGCGTTGTTTCGTGCTGTGTTCACTTAGTTGCTCGACTAGTTGTGCTTGCGGGGGTTGATTTTCGGCTCTTTGGTCCCGACTCTCAACCGTCAATCAACAGGTGTACAGGTTCCTGAGCCTATTGGGCTCTATCATATCTACACTTGAAACTGTGTATGGAGTCAGCCTCCACCATATCACTGCCTAATGCATTCCATCTGTTAACTACTCTGACACTGAAAAAAATCTTGCTAATGTCTCTGTGGCTTATTTGGGTATTAACTTTCCACCAGTGTTCCCTTGTTCGTGTTCCACCATAATTTGTCTTTTTACACCCTGTCAATTCCTCTGAGAATTTTGTAGGTGGTTATCATGTCTCCCCTTACTCTTCTGTCTTCCAGGGACGTGAGGTTTAATTCCCATAGCCTTTCCTCGTAACTCGTACCTCGCAGCTCTGGGACTAGTCTGGTGGTATACCTCTGAATCTTCTGTACCTTTGTCTTGTTTAGCTAGGTATGGACTCCAGGCTGTTGCTGCATACTCTTGGACTAGTGTGACATGCGTGGTATACAAGGTTCTGTATAATTCCGTACACAAGTTTCTAAAGGCAGTTCTTATGTTGGCCAGTCTAGCATATGCCGCTGATGATATTCCTTTGATGTAGGCCTCTGGGGACAGGTTCGGTGTGATATCAACCCCCAGGTCTTTCTCTCTATTTGACTCTTGCAGGATTTCATCTCCCAGATGGCACCTTGTGTTCAGCATCCTGCTCCCTTCACCTAGTTTCATTACCTTACACTTTCCTGAGTTAAACTTTAGTAGCCCTTTTCTTGACCATTCCTCCAGTTCGTCCAGGTCATTCTGTAGTCTCTTTCTATCATCCTCTGTCTTGATCCTTCTTATAATTTTTGCATCATTAACAAACATTGAGAGGAATGAGACAATACCTTCTGGAATATCTTTACATGTATCAGAAACAGGATGAGTAACAAGTACAGAGCCCTGTGGGACCCCGCTGGTGACATCTCGCTATTCTGAGGCCTTTCTCCCTTACAGTGACTCACTGTTTTCTGCTGTTTAGAATATCCTTTATCCACTGGAGCGCCTTACCTGTCATTCCTGCCTGTTTCTCCAACTTTTGTAACAGCCTCTTATGAGATACTGTGTCAACGGCTTTCTGACAGTCTAAGAAAATGGAGTCTGACCTCCCCCTCCCCGGCCTGGATACGAACCCATGACAAAGCGCTCGCGGAACGCCAGGCGAGTGTCTTACCACTACTCCGCGGAGACTAAACGACCCTTGGTCTCTTCTTTCTTGTCTAATTTTTGTCGTCTGGTCATAAAATTCTAATAAACCTATTAGGCACTATTTACCATCCCTGAACCCATGCTGGTGGTCTGACAGACCTCGGACTCTCCAGATGCTCTACGAGCCTTCTCCTCACGATCTTCTCCATCACCTTGTATGGTATACAAGTTAGGGAAACTGAGATCAGATTCACAAAGCAGCTACGCAAGCACTTACGAACCTGTCCATCTTTTCTCAATCTTTGGCGGCTTTGTTTACAATTATTAAACAGTTAATGAGCTCCGAAGCACCAGGAGGCTGTTTATAACAATAACAACAGTTGATTGGCAAGTTTTCATGCTTGTAAACTGTTTAATAAATGTAACCAAAGCCGTCAAAGGTTGAGGAAAGATGTACACATTAGTAAGTGCTTGCATAACTGCTTCGTGAATCTGGCCCCCAGGTTCGTAAGTACTTGCGTAACTGCTTCGTGAATCTGACCCCCGGCCTGTAGTTCAGTGCCTCTTGCCTGTCACCCTTCTTGTGTATTGGGACCACATTAGCCGCGTGTCCATGTGCGGGTGTGCACGCGCGGGGACGATGTTACCACTCGGAGGAGCGCGAACGGCTCGTTATTTATGTAGATAGTAAAGGTGATGAGGTCAGCAGCCCGCGTCATCTTGTCCAGGCTGTACTCACCTAGATGTGCTTGCGGGGGTTGAGCTCTAGCTCTTTGGTCCCGCCTCTCAACTGTAATGTGGTGTAGAGGTGCCTGAGCCTATTGGGCTCTGTAGCCCAGGTTGTGTATTGGCGCTAGGGTTAATTAACCTATTTGATTAGGTTAGGATAGGTTCCCCTACCCAAGAGCCGCTCCCCAGGCCTCCCTTCCCCAAGAGCCGCTCCCCAGGCCTCCCCCTCCCCAAGAGCCGCTCCCCAGGCCTCCCCTCCCCAAGAGCCGCTCCCCAGGCCTCCCCTCCCCAAGAGCCGCTCCCCAGGCCTCCCCTCCCCAAGAGCCGCTCCCCAGGCCTCCCCTCCCCAAGAGCCGCTCCCCAAGAGCCGCTCCCCAAGAGCCGCTCCCCAAGAGCCGCTCCCCAAGAGCCGCTCCCCAGGCCTCCCCTCCCCAAGAGCCGCTCCCCAAGAGCCGCTCCCCAAGAGCCGCTCCCCAAGAGCCGCTCCCCAAGAGCCGCTCCCCAGGCCTCCCCTCCCCAAGAGCCGCTCCCCAGGCCTCCCCCTCCCCAAGAGCCACTCCCCTGGCCTCCCCTCCTCAAGAGCCACTCCCCTGGCCTCCCCTCCCCAAGAGCCGCTCCCCAGGCCTCCCCCTCCCCAAGAGCCGCTCCCCAGGCCTCCCCTCCCCAAGAGCCGCTCCCCAGGCCTCCCCTCCCCAAGAGCCGCTCCCCAGGCCTCCCCTCCCCAAGAGCCGCTCCCCTGGCCTCCCCTCCCCAAGAGCCGCTCCCCTGGCCTCCCCTCCCCAAGAGCCGCTCCCCAGGCCTCCCCTCCCCAAGAGCCGCTCCCCAGGCCTCCCCTCCCCAAGAGCCGCTCCCCTGGCCTCCCCTCCCCAAGAGCCGCTCCCCAGGCCTCCCCTCCCCAAGAGCCGCTCCCCAAGAGTTGGGGCTGGTAAGAGCGTTGTTATACGTAACGACCGAGTCTCCGCTAACGTTAATTGGTCTCTTGTTTCACTCACTTAATTGGCTGAGGTTTCTTTGGTAACTTGAGGTTGGTTATGCCCCTGAGGCTGTCCTCGTGAGGTTGGTTACGCCCCTGACGTTGTCCTCGTGAGGTTGGTTACGCCCCTGACGTTGTCCTCGTGAGGTTGGTTACGCCCCTGACGTTGTCCTCGTGAGGTTGGTTACGCCCCTGACGCTGTCCTCGTGAGGTTGGTTACGCCCCTGACGCTGTCCTCGTGTGGTTGGTTATGTCCCTGAGGCTGTCCTCGTGTGGTTGGTTATGTCCCTGAGGCTGTCCTCGTGTGGTTGGTTATGTCCCTGAGGCTGTCCTCGTGTGGTTGGTTATGTCCCTGAGGCTGTCCTCGTGTGGTTGGTTATGCCCCTGAGGCTGTCCTCGTGTGGTTGGTTATGTCCCTGAGGCTGTCCTCGTGTGGTTGGTTATGCCCGTGGAAGTCAACTCAGCCCAGGAATTGGACTCTTCTCTCTTCTTGGACTCTTCTTGAACTCTCTTCCGGACTCTTCTGGACTCTCGTGGACTCTTCTGGACTCTTCTGGACTCTTCTGGACTCTTCTGGACTCTTCTGGACTCTTCTGGACTCTCCTGGACTCTCCTGGACTCTTTTGGACTCTCCTGGACTCTTTTGGACTCTTCTGGACTCTTCTGGACTCTCCAAGACTCTTTTGGACTCTTTTGGACTCTTTTGGACTCTTTTGGACTCTTTTGGACTCTTTTGGACTCTTCTGGACTCTTCTGGACTCTTCTGGACTCTTCTGGACTCTTCTGGACTCTTCTGGACTCTTGTGGACTCTTGTGGACTCTTCTGGACTCTTCTGGACTCTTCTGGACTCTTCTGGACTCTTCTGGACTCTTCTGGACTCTTCTGGACTCTTCTGGACTCTTCTGGACTCTCCTGGACTCTCCTGGACTCTCCTGGACTCTTTTGGACTCTTCTGGACTCTTCTGGACTCCTCTGGACTCTCCTGGACTCTTCTGGACTCTCTTGGACTCTCTTGGACTCTCCTGGACTCTCCTGGACTCTCTTGGACTCTCCGAGGCCACCGGTAGAAGAGCATCGTAGTTCATGCACATCTTTATTCCTTCCTCTCTTCTACTCCCGCCTTAGAAGATTCTAGATATTCGCTGTACTGTGGTTATCAGTCTTTCCTCCGATATTCCTTACTGATATTTTCCTTCCGTGGCGCAGTGGCCAGCGCGGTCAACTTCCTCTCTTGATTTCCGGGTTCGACTATGTGGGCAGCGTTCCTTTAATACACTGTGGAGCGTGCATTATCTGTGGCTGTGGGAGAGGCTGCCACTACCTTACCTTACCTCTCTCTCTCTCTCTCTCTCTCTCTCTCTCTCTCTCTCTCTCTCTCTCTCTCTCTCTCTCTCTCTCTCATCATTCCCTGCCTCCTCATCCCACCCTCTCTGACCTGGCCTGGCCATATACCTCTGCACTTTTTCACTTTTAGCTTCATGCTACCAGGCCGGTGCTGCATACTAGAGTATTGGTCTAACAATAGCTGTGTAGAGTGCCTTGAAGGCGGCCTGATTTAGATATCTAACCGAGGTTATAATCTTGGCCAGCGTCTCATATGCTGCTGATGTCGTCCTCCCTGTGTGTGCCTCTGGGTTTACTGGTGCAATTACATCCTCTTCAAAGTCTGTTTCTTTTTGCCATTCCTGTAACTACTTTCCATTTATAGTTTAGAGTTTAGACACTTTCTGGCCTTTTTAATGCCTCGTGTCTGCCGCCTTTCTTGAATATTGGGGCCACATTTAACTGCTTCCTGAATTCTGGGAGATTCCTGTTTCGAGTATTTTACTGAAAAGACCAATTTGCAGAGTTGCTGAGTCACCTGCTGCCTCCTTCAGCAGAGAAGGGAAAGGTCAGGGGAAAGCGCCAAGCCATCAAGACTATATGGGACAGAGATGGGATCAGGATAAGGATTTGCGATGGGACGGGAAAATGAAAATGATTTTCTCTGCTGAAAATCGCCTTCGACAGAAGTGATTTTAAGTCTGGCCCCAATTGATTTTGTTGCGTCTAGTTCCCTCAGATGCTTTTTTAACATCTTCCATTGAGATTACTACGTCATCCATTGTTTCCTCTGGTCTATCATCACTTGTCCTGAAGTCTTTTGTTGAGTTTCTCACACACTTCTTGTAATTTTCTGTGAAAATTCCCCCCTTGTATCTTCAACCCGACGACTCGGCCGCTTACTGTTATGTCTCTCTTCGCCCACAGAACAGCTTGGGTCGGTCCTTAGCTTTTGTTGCAATGTCGTCCTCGAATTGTGTCCCGCTTCTCTCCTGACTCTGGTGAGAACATTTCTGACTCTTTTTAGTGCATCTCTATTTTCTTCCGTTCCTGGCTTTAAAAAAGCCGTTCCTGGCTTAAAAAAGCCGATCCTGGCTTAAAAAAGCCGTTCCTGGCTTTTCTTCCGTGCTTGTTCCATGCTCTTCTCGGCCACTGTTCTGCCTCTCTACACTGCTTAGTACACCAGGGGGTTACTTCACCTTCCCCGCCCATCTCCCCAGGTCTCTAACCTGTCCATGGAGGACACAGAAAAATGTATATATGCTGGTTAGCATTGTAAATGTCTGGCCACGTCTGTGGTAGAAAATAATCATAATAAAAATATAAAAAACTCCTCCTTGAGATGGAAGAGGTGGAGGACAACCTCCGTTTGTACAGCTCCCTGGCACATTGTACAGCTCTCTGGCACATTGTACAGCTCTCTGGTACATTGTACAGCTCCCTGGCACATTGTACAGCTCCCTGGCACATTGTACAGCTCCCAGACACATTGTACAGCTCCCTGGTACATTGTACAGCTCCCTGGCACATTGTATAGCTCCCTGGCACATTATACAGTTCCCTGGTACATTGTACAGCTCCCTGGCACATTGTACAGCTCCCTGGTACATTGTACAGTTCCCTGGCACATTGTACAGCTCCCTGGCACATTGTACAGCTCCCTGGCACATTGTATAGCTCCCTGGCACATTGTACAGCTCTCTGGCACATTGTACAGCTCCCTGGCACATTGTATAGCTCCCTGGCACATTGTACAGCTCCCTGGCACATTGTATAGCCTCCTGGCACATTGTACAGCTCCCTGGCACATTGTATAGCCTCCTGGCACATTGTACAGCTCCCTGGCACATTGTATAGCCTCCTGGCACATTGTACAGCTCCCTGGCACATTGTTCAGCTCCCAGACACATTGTTCAGCTCCCAGACACATTGTTCAGCTCCCAGGCACATTGTTCAGCTCCCAGACACATTGTTCAGCTCCCAGGCACATTGTACAGCTCCCCAGACACATTGTACAGCTCCCCAGACACATTGTACACCTCCCTGGCACATTGTACACCTCCCCAGACACATTGTACACCTCCCTGGCACATTTCTGAGCAATAACTTCCATCTCACTTCTTGTCTTGTCTTCCAGTTCTCTCCTACACTGCACCTCACTCAGAAGATCCCTCGCCTTCCTCTTGTACCCCTCCCCCCCCCGGTCTGTAGTCTTATTTTCTTCAGCAATTGTCTTTGTCTTAGCCTTAGTCTTAGTTTTAGTCTTAGTCTATTCAGGTCCTGTAGCTCCGTTATGTACTGGAGCTCTAGTGGAGTGGACACTAACTAGCTCCTTGAGGCGTCTCGTATCTTGTCTCATTAATGTCTGCCTCATTTTGGGTAATGACTCCCTGAGTCATTACCCCTGACCCCTGACCCCTCCCTCCCTGACCCCTGACCCCTCCCTCCCTGACACCTCCCTCCCTCCCTGACACCTCCCTCCCTCCCTGATCCGTGACACCTCCCTCCCTCCCTGATCCCTGACACCTCCCTCCCTCCCTGATGGGTGGTGGTGGGTCCCTAATTAGTGTTGGCTCAGTAATATGATGTGTCAAGACGTTAGTGAGGGCGGCGTCCACGAGGCTTGTCCTCCACGTCTCACCACCAACATGGCCGCCCATATTAATCCCGTGTATTTCTCTGTGATGGAAATCTCAAGGTGTTAAGACTCTAGCTCTCGTCCCCCGCCACTGTGGCCATTTTTGGCATCATCCTTGAGCAAGTCTTATTGCATTTGTAATTGTCTGTCTTAAGTTCCTTATAGGGTCGAATTACTGATCCTTCCCCCCCCCAGGGTACAACCCCACAACAACCTGATTACTCCTAGGGGTAATTGTTTCTGGTAGGTGGACAGGTGCATGAGGTGAAGCACTCAACCAGTTCTGTAGACAAACACCTACAGCGCAGCTGGGCCTATTATCCGCTTGTTACAACTGGCAATAAAGTTGTTCCATCTTGTTATGAGCTTTTTATTATGTATTATGTATTATGTATGTATTTATTATGTATCACTCTACCCTCACACCATCACCCTACCCTCACACCATCACCCTACCCTCACACCACTCACCCTACCCTCACACCATCACCCTACCCTCACACCATCACCCTACCCTCACACCATCACCCTACCCTCACACCACTCACCCTACCCTCACACCACTCACCCTACCCTCACACCACTCACCCTACCCTCACACCACTCACTTTACCCTCACACCACTCACTCTACCCTCACACCACTCACCCTACCCTCACACCATCACCCTACCCTCACACCATCACCCTACCCTCACACCACTCACCCTACCCTCACACCATTACCCTACCCTCACACCACTCACATATGAGGGTTGAGGCGACGGGCGGTGTGGATAGTCAAAACAATATGGTCAGTCCGGCCTCCTCACCCACCACAGCCCTCCTAGTGAGGAGTGAGGAGTCTCCTAGTGAGGAGTCTCCTAGTGAGGAGTGAGGAGTCTCCTAGTGAGGAGTCTCCTAGTGAGGAGTGAGGAGTCTCCTAGTGAGGAGTCTCCTAGTGAGGAGTGAGGAGTCTCCTAGTGAGGAGTCTCCTAGTGAGGAGTGAAGAGTCTCCTAGTGAGGAGTCTCCTAGTGAGGAGTCTCCTAGTGAGGAGTCTCCTAGTGAGGAGTCTCCTAGTGAGGAGTCTCCTAGTGAGGAGTGAGGAGTCTCCTAGTGAGGTGTGAGGAGTCTCCTAGTGAGGAGTGAGGAGTCTCCTAGTGAGGTGTGAAGAGTCTCCTAGTGAGGAGTGAGGAGTCTCCTAGTGAGGTGTGAGGAGTCTCCTAGTGAGGAGTGAGGAGTCTCCTAGTGAGGAGTGAGGAGTCTCCTAGTGAGGAGTAAAGAGTCTCCTAGTGAGGAGTGAGGAGTCTCCTAGTGAGGAGTGAGGAGTGAGGAGTCTCCTAGTGAGGAGTGAGGAGTCTCCTAGTGAGGAGCCTCTCTCCACCTCAACCATCAACCCTCACTTATTAACAGTAAAGGAAATTGTCTGTAAACGAAATAGACAATTAAGGAGCGAAATCTGCAGTGAAGGAAATTGTCATCAAAGGACATTAATAGTTAAGGAAATGGAGAGTTAAGGCAGAAGTGATCAGACTGCGAGAGCTGGAAGTGGCGCCTCAGAGAACGACAACGAGATGTGTGAGGAACTCTCCCGTCCCGTTACGTGTTGAGCAGGGAAGGGTAGAGGGGTAATAGAGCTGCGTCTGGGGTACTGTAGAGGTGCCATGGTGCAGCATTTGGGGTACTGTAGAGGTGCCATGGTGCAGCGTCTGGGGTACTGTAGAGGTGCCATGGTGCAGCGTCTGGGGTACTGTAGAGGTGCCATGGTGCAGCGTCTGGGGTACTGTAGAGGTGCCATGGTGCAGCGTCTGGGGTACTGTAGAGGTGCCATGGTGCAGCGTCTGGGGTACTGTAGAGGTGCCATGGTGCAGCGTCTGGGGTACTGTAGAGGTGCCATGGTGCAGCGTCTGGGGTACTGTAGAGGTGCCATGGTGCAGCATTTGGGGTACTGTAGAGGTGCCATGGTGCAGCGTCTGGGGTACTGTAGAGGTGCCATGGTGCAGCGTCTGGGGTACTGTAGAGGTGCCATGGTGCAGCATTTGGGGTACTGTAGAGGTGCCATGGTGCAGCGTCTGGGGTACTGTAGAGGCACCATGGTGCAGCGTCTGGGGTACTGTAGAGGCACCATGGTGCAGCATCTGGGGTACTGTAGAGGTGCCATGGTGCAGCATCTGGGGTACTGTAGAGGTGCCATGGTGCAGCATCTGGGGTACTGTAGAGGTGCCATGGTGCAGCGTCTGGGGTACTGTAGAGGCACCATGGTGCAGCATCTGGGGTACTGTAGAGGTGCCATGGTGCAGCATCTGGGGTACTGTAGAGGTGCCATGGTGCAGCATCTGGGGTACTGTAGAGGTGCCATGGTGCAGCATCTGGGGTACTGTAGAGGTGCCATGGTGCAGCGTCTGGGGTACTGTAGAGGTACCCACAAGGTAGGTGGGTACCCCATCCTGCCCCCAGGACCTTGAGGTTATCTTGAAATGATTTCGGGGCTTAGCGTCCCCTCGGCCCGGTCCTCGACCAGGTACTGAAGGGAACTAGTTCCATGTTCCCATCAGCTGAGGGTAAACTGGCTTTGATGTCAACATCAGGTGAGGGGACACCAACTATTCCACAGTGAAAGACTTCCGTCCAACTCGTCCCCTCCTCCACTAATCCGTCAAGAGAACTTTTTAAAACTGTCTAAAAGAGAGAGAGTCAAAACTGAGCTTGACAACAAGAGCTGTATACAGCTCTCCCAGCTCCCCCCTCCACCCCCCAACATACACCGTCAATTACTGTATTATACACGACTTCAATATTTGTTGTATTAACTGGACTTAACAAACTAGGTGAAAAAGTGGATTTGTTTGAATTAGTTTGTGTCCGCTTGCTTAAGAAACATCTACGTTATCTTAGATATAGGATGGGATGGAAGGGAAGAATTAATGGTGCCCAACCACTTGTGTGGACGGTCGGGGATTGAACCCAGACCTGCAAGAAGCGAGACCGTCGCTCTACCGTCCACTCACACAACAGGAGCGGGCCCTCCAGGCTATGATAACGTATTGTTATCTTGACTTGTCGGCTCAAGTGAGGTCTTACGAATATAACTTGTATGTGGATTTTGATTAAATTGTGTTGAACCTGTTGCACCCATTCTTAGCTACGCTGACTCGCTGAGCACACATTCTTGGCTACGCTGACTCGCTGAGCACACATTCTTGGCTACGCTGACTCACTAAGCACACATTCTTGGCTACGCTGACTCACTAAGCACACATTCTTGGCTACGCTGACTCACTAAGCACACATTCTTGGCTACGCTGACTCACTAAGCACACATTCTTGGATACGCTGACTCACTAAGCACACATTCTTGGATACGCTGACTCACTAAGCACACATTCTTGGCTACGCTGACAGCATGACCCCCCTCCCCCACCACTGGGGAAGCAGCATGACCCCCCTCCCCCACCACTGGGGAAGCAGCATGACCCCCCTCCCCCACCACTGGGGAAGCAGCATGACCCCCCTCCCCCACCACTGGGGAAGCAGCATGACCCCCCTCCCCCACCACTGGGGAAGCAGCATGACCTCCCCTCCCCCACCACTGGGGAGGCAGCATGACCCCCCTCCCCCACCACTGGGGAGGCAGCATGACCCCCCTCCCCCACCACTGGGGAAGCAGCATGACCCCCCTCCCCCACCACTGGGGAGGCAGCATGACCCCCCTCCCCCACCACTGGGGAAGCAGCATGACCCCCCTCCCCCACCACTGGGGAAGCAGCATGACCCCCCTCCCCCACCACTGGGGAAGCAGCATGACCCCCCTCCCCCACCACTGGGGAAGCAGCATGACCCCCCTCCCCCACCACTGGGGAAGCAGCATGACCCCCCTCTCCCACCACTGGGGAGGCAGCATGACCCCCCTCCCCCACCACTGGGGAGGCAGCATGACCCCCCTCCCCCACCACTGGGGAAGCAGCATGACCCCCCTCCCCCACCACTGGGGAAGCAGCATGACCTCCCCTCCCCCACCACTGGGGAAGCAGCATGACCCCCCTCCCCCACCACTGGGGAAGCAGCATGACCTCCCCTCCCCCACCACTGGGGAAGCAGCATGACCCCCCTCCCCCACCACTGGGGAAGCAGCATGACCCCCCTCCCCCACGACTGGGGAAGCAGCATGACCCCCCCCTCCCCCACCACTGGGGAGGCAGCATGACCCCCCTCCCCCACGACTGGGGAAGCAGCATGACCCCCCCTCCCCCTCCACTGGGGAGGCAGCATGACCCCCCTCCCCCACGACTGGGGAAGCAGCATGACCCCCCCTCCCCCACGACTGGGGAGGCAGCATGACCCCCCCTCCCTCACGACTGGGGAGGCAGCATGACCCCCTCCCCCACCACTGGGGAGGCAGCATGACCCTCCTCCCCCACCACTGGGGAGGCAGCATGACCCTCCTCCCCCACCACTGGGGAGGCAGCATGACCCCCCTCCCCCACCACTGGGGAGGCAGCATGACCCCCTCCCCCACCACTGGGGAGGCAGCATGACCCCCCTCCCCCACCACTGGGGAAGCAGCATGACCCCCCTCCCCCACCACTGGGGAGGCAGCATGACCCCCCTCCCCCACCACTGGGGAAGCAGCATGACCCCCCTCCCCCACCACTGGGGAGGCAGCATGACCCCCCTCCCCCACCACTGGGGAAGCAGCATGACCCCCCTCCCCCACCACTGGGGAGGCAGCATGACCCCCCTCCCCCACCACTGGGGAGGCAGCATGACCCCCCTCCCCCACCACTGGGGAGGCAGCATGACCCCCCTCCCCCACCACTGGGGAGGCAGCATGACCCCCTCCCCCACCACTGGGGAGGCAGCATGACCCCCCCCCTCCCCCAGCAGCAGTTAAACTCCAACAAGAAGATGAACAAAAATGGCGCAGCTTAATTGCTGGCTTCAGTTCCGCCTCTCTCCATTAACATCTTTTTCTCCACCCAAAATGTTGCCATCTGCCACGTGCCTGGCACCGTGCCACGTGCCTGGCACCGTGCCACGTGCCTGGCAACATGGCACCGTTCTGCCTGCCGGGGTAACTGATGTATGGCAGTTAGTGATGGAGCGGTTTATGTATTCAGGCGACTGAAAAGGTATGTTTATTTAGGTCATTCAACACTGCATCTGTGTCCCCAGAGTGGTCTGGGGTGGGGCTGGGTGGGGTGGGGTGTACTGGGGTGGGGCTGGGTGGGGTGGGGTCTACTGGGGTGGCTACGGTTACCTGTGGCAGGTGGCTACCGTTACCTGTGGCAGGTGGCTACCGTTACCTGTGGCAGGTGGCTACCGTTACCTGTGGCAGGTGGCTACCGTTACCTGTGGCAGGTGGCTACCGTTACCTGTGGCAGGTGGCTACCGTTACCTGTGGCAGGTGGCTACCGTTACCTGTGGCAGGTGGCTACCGTTACCTGTGGCAGGTGGCTACCGTTACCTGTGGCAGGTGGCTACCGTTACCTGTGGCAGGTGGCTACCGTTACCTGTGGCAGGTGGCTACCGTTACCTGTGGCAGGTGGCTACCGTTACCTGTGGTAGGTGGCTACCGTTACCTGTGGCATGTGGCTACCGTTACCTGTGGCAGGTAGCTACCGTTACCTGTGGCAGGTGGCTCCCATTTCCTGTGGCAGGTGGCTACCGTTACCTGTGGCAGGTGGCTACCGTTACCTGTGGCAGGGGGCTACCGTTACCTGTGACAGGGGGCTACCGTTACCTGTGGCAGGTGGCTAACGTTACCTGTGGCAGGGGGCTACCGTTACCTGTGGCAGGTGGCTACCGTTACCTGTGGCAGGTGGCTACCGTTACCTGTGGCAGGTGGCTACCGTTACCTGTGGCAGGGGGCTACCGTTACCTGTGACAGGGGGCTACCGTTACCTGTGGCAGGTGGCTACCGTTACCTGTGGCAGGTGGCTACCGTTACCTGTGGCAGGTAGCTACCGTTACCTGTGGCAGGTGGCTACCGTTACCTGTGACAGGTGGCTAACGTTACCTGTGGCAGGTGGCTACCGTTACCTGTGGCAGGGGGCTACAGGTGACGGATCTTCCAATCCCCTGACCACTCCAGGTGCTAACTCGTGAATCAGGAACTCAGACAAGACCCCACACACACTACACTACTGAATGGCCAATCATTAGACCATTCAGACCTGCCAATATGAGGTACCTGGAACTTTGAAATCAACTTATTAAGTTTCACGTTCTTGAGGATATTGCCTAATGCCCTTAGCCCAGGGTAGCTGCATCAATGTTGATGTATCCCCCAGGGTAGCTGCATCAATGCACATGTTGCCCCCAGGGTAGCTGCATCAATGCACATGTTGCCCCCAGGGTAGCTGCATCAATGCACATGTTGCCCCCAGGGTAGCTGCATCAATGTACATGTTGCCCCCAGGGTAGCTGCATCAATGTACATGTTGTCCCAGGGTAGCTGCATCAATGCACATGTTGCCCCCAGGGTAGCTGCATCAATGCACATGTTGCCCCCAGGGTAGCTGCATCAATGTACATGTTGCCCCCAGGGTAGCTGCATCAATGTACATGTTGTCCCAGGGTAGCTGCATCAATGCACATGTTGCCCCCAGGGTAGCTGCATCAATGTACATGTTGTCCCAGGGTAGCTGCATCAATGTACATGTTGTCCCAGGGTAGCTGCATCAATGCACATGTTGTCCCAGGGTAGCTGCATCAATGTACATGTTGCCCCCAGGGTAGCTGCATCAATGCAACTTCGTATACATCTAAGAATATCTACATGTAGACACCCAACCTCATGTATCATGTATGTCTCATGTATATCCTTTTACACTGATTTATAATACATATTTTTTTGTTTTCTTTCCAGAAAATGCAGACATTGATGCCTCTGGGAGCGTGCGGTGAAGGTGGCAAGAGTGCCGTTGTTGTGTTCGTTAAGAGAGGATTAGGAAAGTGAAGTTAATGAGCCAGTTGGAGCAGTGACTGTCCAGTGTAGACTGAACTACAGCTGACTGTGAACTGAGGCAGCACCAGAGGTCAGGAGGTCACAGTGTGGGCGAGGATGGCAGGGTTGAGGCTCCAGGCTCCCTGGTTGGGTGCCTGAGTCACCTTGCAGGCTCCCTCCACACTCCTCCAACACTGCAGTCTCCAACCATACTCCTCCAACACTGCAGTCTAAAACCATACTCCTCCAACACTGCAGTCTCCAACCATACTCCTCCAACACTGCAGTCTAAAACCATACTCCTCCAACACTCCTCCAACACTGCTCCAACACTGCACCACATACGCAAGGTAAGTCACCTCCAGCTATTTGATAAGAGTAAGCTTTCTTTGTTGTGTGATTACATAATGTAAGGGTTATCTTGTTATCTTGAGATGATTTCGGGGCTTTAGTGTTCCCGCGGCCCGGTCTTCGACCAGGCCTCCACCCCCAGGAAGCAACACGTGACAGCTGACTAACACCCAGGTACCTATTTTACTGCTAGGTAACAGGGGCATAGGGTGAAAGAAACTCTGCCCGTTGTTTCTCGCCGGCGCCTGGGATAGAACCCGGGACCACAGGATCACAAGTCCAGTGTGCTGTACGCTCGGCCGACCGGCTCCACCCCCCCCCCTCCCCAGCTTTCCGTTATGGCTCGGTAGAGCGACTGTCTAGCTTCATGCAGGTCGGCGTTCAATCCCCGACCGTCCAAGTTGTTGGGCACCACTTGTATACTCTGTTCAGTATCATTTCTATGGTGGTGTCGACCGGGACGATGGTGAATAGGGATTCGACGTTCAGGGAAGCAATGATTCCATCGGGCTGAGTAGTTTTGATTCATCCTCCCCCACTATCCCCCACTATTCCCCACTATCCCCATGTCCTCCCAACGATTCTCCATTCCCCTCGTCCCCACCATCCCCAACTCTGCTCTCCCCTCGTACTCCCCCACCATTACCCCCTCCCCTTCCCCCACGTCCTACCCACCATCCCCCACTCCAGTCCCCTCGTCCTCCCCAGCACTCCCCACCCCCTCGTCTAATGATCAAATGATCAGGGGCCAGATTCACGAAGCAGTTACGCAAACACTTACGAACCTGTACATTTCTCAATCTTTGGCGGCTTTGTTTACATTTATTAAACAGTTAATGAGCTCCGAAGCACCAGGAGGCTGTTTATAACAATAACAACAGTTGATTGGCAAGTTTTCATGCTTGTAAACTGTTTAATAAATGTAACCAAAGCCGTCAAAGATTGAGGAACGATATGCACGTTCGTAAGTACTTGCGTAACTGCTTCGTGAATCTGGCCCCAGATGTTTCCATTACTGAAATATAAAAAAAGCAGTTAAAAAAAACTAAATGAAAAATAATGAAAAAATGAAAAAAATTAACTATACTCACGAAATGAACGGTATGGTAAACAACACAGCTCAATTCCAAGACAATGTCACACAAAATAATTATATCAAAATTAAAAAAATCGAAATCTATGAAAATAAAATTTATCAATGCAATCGGAAACACTGAAATGGAATTCGTGACATATTTAGAATACCGTGCATCTTGCTATTATGTACAACAGATGGCGCTGTATTTCAAAAACGCTTGTTTTTACCTGTCACAGGTGAGGCATCTATATAGTAGATATATAAAGAGACGCGCCTATTCGAATGGAACGTTGTGTCAAAATTTCAAAGGAATCGGTAAAGAGGTTTCGAAGATTTCCTTCACATGGAAAAAACACATGAAAAACAGTTTTTCAGAAAAAAACATGTTTTTTTTCCATCACAGACGTAACATCAATAGAATATGTATATAAAAACCCGCTCAGATGTGAATGGAACGTTGTGTGAAAATTTCAAAGCAATCGGTGAAGAACTTTCGGAGATTAACGATTTTGAACAAACGGACATTTCCATGTTTATTTATCAGTCCGGCAACCAGGAGGTTGCCGGACTGATCAACCAGGCTGTTGGACGCGGCTGCTCGCAGCCTGACGTATGAGTCACAGCCTGGTTGATCAGGTATCCTTTGGAGGTGCTTATCCAGTTCTCTCTTGAACACTGTGAGGGGTCGGCCAGTTATGCCCCTTATGTGTAGCGGAAGCGTGTTGAACAGTCTGCCTCCCCCGTGACAGGAAAAAAACATGCGTCATTTGAAAAATAGCGCCATCTGTTGCACATAATAGCAACATACACGCTATACTAAATATGTCACGAATTCCATTTCAGTGTTTCCGATTGCATTGATAAATTTTATTTTCATAGATTTCGATTTAAGTAATTTTGATATGATTATTTTGTATAACATTGCCTTGGAATTCAACTGTGTTGTTTACCATGCCGTTCATTTCGAGAGTATTGTTAATTTTTTTCTTTTTTCATCATTTTTCATTTCGTTTTTTGAACTGTTTTTCTTATATATCAGTGATGGAAATATCTGGGGCCAGATTCACGAAGCAGTTACGCAAGCACTTACGAACGTGCATATCGTTCCTCAATCTTTGACGGCTTTGGTTACATTTATTAAACAGTTTACAACCATGAAAACTTGCCAATCAACTGTTGTTATTGTTATAAACAGCCTCCTGGTGCTTCGGAGCTCATTAACTGTTTAATAAATGTAAACAAAGCCGCCAAAGATTGAGAAATGTACAGGTTCGTAAGTGTTTGCGTAACTGCTTCGTGAATCTGGCCCCAGATCATTTGATCATTAGACGAGGGGGTGGGGAGTGGTGGGGAGGACGAGGGGACTGGAGTGGGGGAGACAGGGAAAGGTGCTGTGGCCTGCCATATATATATATATATATATATATATATATATTATATATATATATATATATATATATATATGTCGTACCTAGTAGCCAGAACGCACTCCTCAGCCTACTATGCAAGGCCCGATTTGCCTAATAAGCCAAGTTTTCCTGAATTAATATATATTTTCTCAAATTTTTTTCTTATGAAATAAAAAAGCTACCCATTTCATTATATATGAGGTCATTTTTTTTATTGGAGCTAAAATTAACGTAGATATATGACCGAACCTAACCAACCAAACCTAACCGAACCTAACCTATCTTTATAGGTTAGGTTTGGTTAGGAAGCCGAAAAAGTTAGGTTAGGTTAGGTAGGTTAGGTTGTCGAAAAAACATTAATTCATGAAAACTTGGCTTATTAGGCAAATCGGGCCTTGCATAGTAGGCTGAGAAGTGCATTCTGGCTACTAGGTACGACATATATATATATATATATATATATATATATATATACATATATATATATATATATATATATATATATATATATATATACATATATATACATATATATACATATATATATACATATATATATACATATATATATATATATATATATATATATATATATATATATATATATATAATAGGCCTAAAATATGGGTTTAAACATCAATTTGTTCATGAGACAATTGTATAATATTATACACGAGGTGTTCCTGAGGTGTCCCGTCCTGCTACATGTATACACCCACTCTACATGTATCTATGTAAATACATCAATGCATAACTATACATATGAAACGCTGAATAAAATGAATGTGCCGTCTTTCTTGAAGATCAAATTGCATCTCCTGATCAAGGCTTAAGGGGGATTTGCCCCCTTATGTTAAGGGACTTAAATAGTGAATACCTGGAGACCGTTTTAGACCAGGGAGGGGGGGGGGGAGGAGGAGAAGAGGAGAAGGAGAGGAGGAGAGAAGGAGGAGAGTGAAAGGGGAAGCTGCTGAGTAAGAGTAATGACTTGTGTGTGATAGTGTTATCTGAGTGGACCTTCTCTCTCTCTCTCTCTCTCTCTCTCTCTCTCTCTCTCTCTCTCACTCTCTGTCTCACTCTCTGTCTGTCTCTCTCTGTCTCTCTCTCTCTCGCTCTCTCGGTGTCTCTCTCTCTCTCACTCTCTGTCTCACTCTCTGTCTGTCTCTCTCTCTCTCTCACTCTCTGTCTGTCTCTCTCTCTCTCTCTCTCTGTCTCTCTCTCTCTCTCTCACTCTCTGTCTCACTCTCTGTCTGTCTCTCTCTCTCTCTCTCTCTCTCTCTCACTCTCTGTCTGTCTCTCTCTCTCTCTCTCTCTCTCTCTCTCTCATGATTCCACACCCTCTTGTTCTCTGTCCCTAGAGGAAGTGATCGTAGAGGGTGACACTGTTGTCACAGGTAAACTGTTAACACCTCGACGTGTAAACCAAGAACAGCTTCACTGCTAACCTCAAGGTAAAGGTAAACTAGTAACAGCTAGATCTCGAACGTCGACCAGGAAAAAAACACTCCTCAAATATTGGAAATGTCATCCAGAAACGACAAACTATTTGTTGAGTCAACATCTCAGAGTTGGAGCGGTTGGGCACTCTCCTGGTAGTGTGGTAGGGGGGAGGGGTCCCCTCCTGGTAGTGTGGTAGGGGGGGTACCCTCCTGGTAGTGTGGTAGGGGGGAGTGTGGTGTACCCTCCTGGGAGTGTGGTAGGGGGAGTGTGGTGTACTCTCTTGGTAGTGTGGTAGGGGGAGTGTGGGGGTACCCTCCTGGGAGTGTGGTAGGGGGAGTGTGGTGTACCCTCCTGGTAGTGTGGTAGGGGGAGTGTGGTGTACCCTCCTGGGAGTGTGGTAGGGGGAGTGTGGGGTACCCTCCTGGTAGTGTGGTAGGGGGGTCTATGGTGGGTCTACACCCACCTGTGGGTCTACACCCACCTGTGGGTCTACACCCACCTGTGGGTCTACACCCACCTGTGGGTCTATGGTGGGTCTACACCCACCTGTGGGTCTACACCCACCTGTGGGTCTATGGTCGTTTTGTTCATATATTTACTCACCTAAATATCCATAACAAATATATCGAAGGGGCTGATATTGTCACCGTTGACATTATTGATAAGCTGAAGAGGTTCTAATGGAACTAGAACTATGCCGACAAAAGCTGGGCAGGACATTGTCAGCATGAGTCCCCCGGTGACGTGAAGGACACGTCTTATGCCGAGCGATAATGCCGAGCGATATCTTTACGTACAGATATTGCTTCTGTTAATGTTCTTATTCAGGAAGATTTGGTTCACCTTCAGGAAGACTGCTGTGCTCGTGATGTCTTTGAGTAAGAATGGTGTTAAGATGGACTGCAAGATATGGTGGTCTTGACCACGTGTGAGACAGTTAGCTCTTTCCTCTCATATGCTTCTGTCAACACGTGTAAATCTGGAGCTTCCATCTTCTCATGAAATTTAAAATAAGATTGTCGTTGAATGAGGAAGAGAATCTTCGATGTATCTTAGGGAGAACATGTGCTCGGGTTCCCAGGCGAGCAGACTGCAGGCAGCAATAGCCATTCATCCATCCATTCACATTGCAGTTGAAGCCGTTCAAACGTGTTCTATATATTTGTTGTATTGTATGTGCAATAATTTCAGAAGATGAATAATTACATTCTTTTTATAAATGTAAAACCCAATACATTTGCCATGAAGAAAATAGTGCAGAACAACAGGAGAACAATGTGAGATTGTTCTATAATATACTATTCAGTTGCTGTGTATATATATAAATAGTTTATATAAATCTATAAAAATATATAGATGTTTATATAAAAACCATCAATAAATGGTCATGGAGTTACCCATCTGTTGATGTCATTTACAAATATAGACAAGTGAATGTTATTCTGAATGTTTGTTTACTTGTTTGGTCATTACACCCAAATGTTACCATCTTAGGGTCGTTAGTGTCATCTTCGGGTCCGTGAGGTTGTTAGTGACCGTCAACTACTGCGGCGCCATTAGCCTCGTTAACTCAGTGTTCAGCACCACCGCCGGTGTTGTTGAACACGTGTTCACCAGTGTTGTTCTTTGTCTTCGTCCTGTCAACCATCTCTGGCAGTGTTATACAGTGTGTTCCTGCCTGCCCTCGTCTGCTGGCCGTGTTATACAGTGTGTTCCTGCCTGCCCTCGTCTGCTGGCCGTGTTATACAGTGTGTTCCTGCCTGCCCTCGTCTGCTGGCCGTGTTATACAGTGTGTTCCTGCCCTCGTCTGCTGCCTGTGTTATACAGTGTGTTCCTGCCTGCCCTCGTCTGCTGGCCGTGTTATACAGTGTGTTCCTGCCTGCCCTCGTCTGCTGCCTGTGTTATACAGTGTGTTCCTGCCTGCCCTCGTCTGCTGGCCGTGTTATACAGTGTGTTCCTGCCTGCCCTCGTCTGCTGGCCGTGTTATACAGTGTGTTCCTGCCCTCGTCTGCTGCCTGTGTTATACAGAGTGTGTTCCTGCCTGCCCTCGTCTACTGGCCGTGTTATACAGTGTGTTCCTGCCTGCCCTCGTCTGCTGCCTGTGTTATACAGTGTGTTCCTGCCTGCCCTCGTCTGCTGCCTGTGTTATAAAGTGTGTTCCTGCAAGCTCTCGTCTCCTACATATATGGTTTTATATTTTATCTTTTATAAGAAGGAGGGAAGTATCAGGGGGAAAGCGCCAAGTCATTACGACTATATAGCACTGGGAAGGGATCAGGATAAGGCTTTGGGATGGGATGGAGAGGAAGGTATGTTGCCCAACCACTTACAAGGTCGCGGTTTGAACGGCGACCTGCGTGGAGCGAGACCGTCACTCTACCGTCCAGCCCAAGTGGTTGGACAGCAACAGACAATCTGAAACAACCATAAAAATGGAAATTAAAATTCAGTTTATATTTAATAGAATAAATAATACATAGTAAACCATTATAAATGTATATTATCACGATGTAAGAAAGTGATCTGAAGCAGCCGTTCGCGGGTATAGGTCTTGTCCCAGTACCAGTAGATTTGGACCTGGCAGCCATCTTGACAGCCATATTGGAAAAATTCCAGAAAAATACTGGACGGTAGAGCGACGGTCTCGCTTCATGCAGGTCGGCGTTCAATCCCCGACTGTAAGTGGTTGAGCACCATTCCTCCCCCCTCCCCCGGCCCATCCCAGATCCTTATCCTCATCCCTCCCTTGTGTTTATAGTCATATAAACTATCACTTTCTCCTGATAGTTTCCTTCCTCATACCAGAATCGTGCACCCACCCCAGACATCATCCCCCAGGCATCAACGGACAAGAGCAGTGTACACTTGAGTGCAATGAGCACTTCCTCTGTGGTCCAGAGTCTATGTGAACTTCCTGCAGAGTGCAGGTTCCAACACGAAAACTCTGCGGTAACTGCACGCCACATTTGACTATCACAGTCTAATTGTTACGGCCACTATGGGTCACAACCGGGTTCTTTGATGGTAGACCCAAAATGATAGTATCCGACCCTAAGTCGGTAGTACGCTTTCAAGAAAGTGGCCATGTAGTGCATAAAAACAGGGGATGAACAAAACACTGTTCCTTTCCTCAATGTATTAAATATTTTTCCACCGCCGTTAAGTATATATATGTACACCATCACCATAAATAATATATAAAGAACAGATAGGCTATTACTACACCTATGTACAATCTGTCACTCAGGATATCAAACGTGTTCACGTGCAGAGTTCATCAATCCCCAGTGTTCCATCACTGTCCAGTAGCGTCTCCAACCTTACTGGGAAGAACACCGGGTAGTTCACCTGTACGTGAGCCAGCCCACTGACAGTGTCATGACGTGCCTGTACCCCCACGACCGCTCTCCAGCTACTGGCTGGCAGAGTGCCTCAGCCACACGCTGAGCTGGGTCACAATACAGGGGCAGCGATCCCCTGGCAGCAGTCTCTAGCGACCAGCTAGCAGCACTAGTCAACAGTCACCTCCCTGTCGTCAGTCTCTCCCCTAAGCCAGTCACTAAGGTACGCCGATCTTTTTCAACACTAAATCGCTAGTAACAACCACACCGCTCCATCGGCGGCGGCTTACTTTGTCATTTCCAGGACCATGTAGGGAGACTCAGGACTGCCCAAGATGAACTGCCGTCTCCAGTACCGCTGCCCCCAGACGTCACCTCTGTGGACACAAAAAACGTCATCAATGACCTAGCCGATACTGGAGAACTAGGAAATACCACTAACCCACTGGCGAGTTAACATTGTGCTCTGTAGCACACACTAGGTGGCGCTGGTCTTGAGGCGTCACCTCACCAGAGGTCACTCACAACGACCCCTCTGGCTGACCCAGGCAGGAATCTTGAGCCATTTGCAAGTTTTAGATAACCACCACCAGATGGCATTGTCCATATTACGTACGATTCCCGGGCAGTTCGGGTGCGGACTCTTAGATGGCGCTGGAACTGCCACTCTACCCTCTGACAAGGGCGACGAGTACCTAACATTAATTATTTCTTAACTCTGCGGTAAAGACACTCCACATTTGACTATCACTTTAGTCTACTTATCTCTCAAATGGTTTTCGTATCATCCTTTTTTTTATGCTACATGTTTTGCCAATATAAGTTTCACATTTGTAATTGTGAAGAATGGTGAGGTAATTATGAAGGATGGTGAGGTAATTATGAAGGATGGTGAGGTAATTGTGAAGGATGGTGAGGTAATTGTGAAGGATGGTGAGGTAATTGTGAAGGATGGTGAGATAATTGTGAAGGACGGTGAGATAATTGTGAAGGATGGTGAGATAATTGTGAAGGATGGTGAGATAATTGTGAAGGATGGTGAGGTAATTGTGAAGGATGGTGAGATAATTGTGGAGGATGGTGAGATAATTGTGAAGGACGGTGAGATAATTGTGAAGGATGGTGAGATAATTGTGAAGGATGGTGAGATAATTGTGAAGGATGGTGAGGTAATTGTGAAGGATGGTGAGATAATTGTGGAGGATGGTGAGATAATTGTGGAGGATGGTGAGATAATTGTGGAGGATGGTGAGATAATTGTGGAGGATGGTGAGATAATTGTGAAGGATGGTGAGATAATTGTGAAGGATGGTGAGATAATTGTGAAGGATGGTGAGGTAATTGTGAAGGATGGTGAGATAATTGTGAAGGATGGTGAGATAATTGTGAAGGATGGTGAGGTAATTGTGAAGGATGGTGAGGTAATTGTGAAGGATGGTGAGGTAATTGTGAAGGATGGTGAGATAATTGTGAAGGATGGTGAGGTAATTGTGAAGGATGGTGAGGTAATAGTGAAGGATGGTGAGATAATTGTGAAGGATGGTGAGGTAATTGTGAAGGATGGTGAGGTAATTGTGAAGAATGGTGAGGTAATTGTAAAGGATGGTGAGGTAATTGTGAAGGATGGTGAGGTAATTGTGAAGAATGGTGAGGTAATTGTAAAGGATGGTGAGGTAATTGTGAAGGATGGTGAGGTAATAGTGAAGGATGGTGAGATAATTGTGAAGGATGGTGAGGTAATTGTGAAGGATGGTGAGGTAAATGTGAAGGATGGTGAGATAATTGTGAAGGATGGTGAGATAATTGTGAAGGATGGTGAGATAATTGTGAAGGATGGTGAGATAATTGTGAAGGATGGTGAGGTAATTGTGAAGGAAGGATAAATGCGAGTTTTACGACTGTTCACCTGCTCATTCCAGTCACAGTTGTAATGACTTGTAAAAATCACTTACGAATTGATTTACTCAATTCGCTGTGCTCAACTCTACCAACTTCCCGCCAAACACACAACCAAACTACGACGTTGCTACAACGTTCGAACAAGGTTTAACACCTAACAATTCTACCAACCAATATAACAAGTTGTAAAACATTCCAATACGTCATAAAAAGCGTTATAACAAGATGCAACAACTTTATTACAAGTTGTAACAAGGGAATCATAGGGATCGTTACGTTAAATGGCTCATAGCCCATCCCAGCTGAACACAACCGAACACTTCCTAACGTAGCGATATATTCGTCTTTGACAATCAGAAAGCGAGCTTTGTTGACCCGTCCTGCTACGAGAGGACCATTCCCTCACACCACAGATGTGTTCATTCAGGACATTTTCTCTCGGATGATCCTGTACCGCAGACACTCTGCTTTCTCCCTAGACTCTCGGCAGCCAGATTCACGAAGCAGTTACGCAAGCACTTACGAACGTGTACATCTTTCCTCAATCTTTGACGGCTTTGGTTACATTTATTAAACAGTTTACAAGCATGAAAACTTGTCAATCAACTGTTGTTATTGTTATAAACAGCCTCCTGGTGCTTCGGAGCTCATTAACTGTTTAATAATTGTAAACAAAGTCGCCAAAGATTGAGAAAAGATGTACAGGTTCGATGGGGTTGGTGGGTTGATGGGGTTCTGGGAGTTCTTCTACTCCCCAAGCCCGGCCCGAGGCCAGGCTTGACTTGTCAGAGTTTGATCCAGCAGGCTGTTGACAGGTGTTCTGGGACACCGTCCTTGATGGTGTGGTTCAAGTAGGAGAATGTTCAGTCCACACTCACTCGCGCCTTCAACTCTTATATCGGGACCACAAAACCTTCATTCCTCGGTATTGGGCCAAATCCGTTACTGCAGCCGTCTATAACCTGTCAAATCCGTCACTGCAGCCGTCCATAACCTGTCAAATCCATCACTGCAGCCGTCCATAACCTGTCAAATCTGTCACTGCAGCCATCCATAACCTGTCAAATCCGTCACTGCTGGTGCCGTCCATAACCTGTCAAATCCGTCACTGCTGGTGCCGTCCATAACCTGTCAAATCCGTCACTGCTGGTGCCGTCCATAACCTGTCAAATCCGTCACTGCTGGTGCCGTCCATAACCTGTCAAATCCGTCACTGCAGCCGTTCATAACCTGTCAAATCCGTCACTGCAGCCGTCCATAACCTGTCAAATCCGTCACTGCTGGTGCCGTTCATAACCTGTCAAATCCGTCACTGCAGCCGTCTATAACCTGTCAAATCCGTCACTGCAGCCGTTCATAACCTGTCAAATCCGTCACTGCAGCCGTCCATAACCTGTCAAATCCGTCACTGCAGCCGTTCATAACCTGTCAAATCCGTCACTGCAGCCGTTCATAACCTGTCAAATCCGTCACTGCAGCCGTTCATAACCTGTCAAATCTGTCACTGCAGCCGTCCATAACCTGTCAAATCCGTCACTGCAGCCGTCCATAACCTGTCAAATCCATCACTGCAGCCGTCCATAACCTGTCAAATCCATCACTGCAGCCGTTCATAACCTGTCAAATCCGTCACTGCAGCCGTTCATAACCTGTCAAATCTGTCACTGCAGCCGTCCATAACCTGTCAAATCCGTCACTGCAGCCGTCCATAACCTGTCAAATCCATCACTGCAGCCGTCCATAACCTGTCAAATCCATCACTGCAGCCGTCCATAACCTGTCAAATCCGTCACTGCAGCCGTCTATAACCTGTCATATCCGTCACTGCAGCCGTCCATAACCTGTCAAATCCGTCACTGTAGCCGTCGTCATTCAGCTCCTGAAGACTGTTCCCGTCTCCAAGCGCCCTCTCACTGTCCTTAACTGCAAGTTTCAACTCCTAATTAAATTATTAATTACAACTTCTAAATCCTTGCAAGTTACAAGAAAGAAGTGCAGTGTTTATGTAGAGTTTCCGGTGCCAGAGGTGGGAATACAATTGTATACTATTGTATACTTTTGTTGTGTACAATTCTTGTACACAACAACGTAAACTTGTAAGAGTTTTAAATTATTGAGTTGAGAGTTCGGTCGCCAGTCTGTTGACAGAATGCCATCTATAATTTGTTTTTACGTATTTCAAGACTGTATTTCAAGTATTTCAAGACTGTATTATAGGTATTTCAAGACCGTCTTTAAAGTATTTCAAGACCGTATTTCAATGCCGTGTTTCAAGTATTTCAAGACCGTATTTCAATGCCGTGTTTCAAGTATTTCAAGACCGTATTTCAATGCCGTGTTTCAAGTATTTCAAGACCGTATTTCAAGACGAATTTCAAGTACTTCAAGACCGTATTTCAAGTATTTCAAGACCTTATTTCACGTATTTCAAGACCGTATTTCAAGTATTTCAAGACAGTATTTCAAGCATTTCAAGACCGTATTTCAAGTATTTCAAGACCGTATTTCAAGACGTATTTCAAGTATTTCATGACTGTATTTCAAGTATTTGAAGACGTATTTCAAGTATTTCATGACTGTATTTCAAGACCGTATTTCAAGTAATTCAAGACCGTATTTTAAGTATTTCAAGTTTTTCAAGATCGTATTTCAAGTATTTCAAGACCGTATTTCAAGACGGAGACAAGACCGTCAAAATTGTTGTTGTTGTTGTTACAATTTGTAATGGTCTTATTATTCTTATTATTTGTTAATATTTTCTTATTTAATAGCTCAACTACTTGAGATTGACGTTAGAGCGACGGTCTCACTTCTTTCTTGCAGGTCTGGGTTCAATCCCCCGACTGTTTTAAGTTGCTGGGTGCCGTTCCTTCCCCCTCGTCCCATCCCAGCTGCTCATCCCGTCCCATCTCAGCTGCTCATCCCGTCCCATCCCAGCTGGTCAACCCGTCCCATCTCAGCTGCTCATCCCGTCCCATCCCAGCTGGTCAACCCGTCCCATCTCAGCTGCTCAACCCGTCCCATCTCAGCTGCTCAACCCGTCCCATCCCAGCTGCTCATCCCGTCCCATCCCAGCTGGTCAACCCGTCCCATCCCAGCTGCTCAACCCGTCCCATCCCAGCTGCTCATCCCGTCCCATCCCAGCTGCTCATCCCATCCCATCCCAGCTGCTCATCCCATCCCATCCCAGCTGCTCATCCCGTCCCATCTCAGCTGCTCAACCCGTCCCATCCCAGCTGCTCAACCCGTCCCATCCCAGCTGGTCATCCCATCCCATCCCAGCTGCTCATCCCGTCCCATCCCAGCTGCTCATCCCGTCCCATCCCAGCTGCTCATCCCGTCCCATCCCAGCTGCTCAACCCGTCCCATCCCAGCTGCTCATCCCGTCCCATCCCAGCTGCTCATCCCGTCCCATCCCAGCTGCTCAACCCGTCCCATCCCAGCTGCTCATCCCGTCCCATCCCAGCTGCTCAACCCGTCCCATCCCAGCTGCTCATCCCGTCCCATCCCAGCTGGTCATCCCATCCCATCCCAGCTGCTCATCCCGTTCCATCCCAGCTGCTTATCCCGTCCCATCCCAGTGTTCTCATGGTGTCTTAGTGTTTACTTCTCATATTTAACTTCCTTATTCAATGATAATAATTTAACCGTTAATATTATCAGTAATTTCAATGATAGTTACGATAAGGCGAAGTTTGCTCAATAACTTCTCCTCTGAAAACAATTTTCGGAATTGTTTGTTTAAAGACGACCAATTGGAAGGGAAATTAAAATGAATTACTTGAATCTTAATTAGAAAATATTGAAGAAAAAGGATTAAATCGGTTCTTTCTCGGCGGTGCTTGGGTCAACCAGGTGCTTGGGTCAACCAGGTGCTTGGGTCGACCAGGTGCTTGGGTCAACCAGGTGCTTGGGTCAACCAGGTGCTTGGGTCGACCAGGTGCTTGGGTCAACCAGGTGCTTGGGTCAACCAGGTGCTTGGGTCGACCAGGTGCTTGGGTCAACCAGGTGCTTGGGTCAACCAGGTGCTTGGGTCAACCAGGTGCTTGGGTCAACCAGGTGCTTGGGTCGACCAGGTGCTTGGGTCAACCAGGTGCTTGGGTCAACCAGGTGCTTGGGTCGACCAGGTGCTTGGGTCAACCAGGTGCTTGGGTCAACCAGGTGCTTGGGTCGACCAGGTGCTTGGGTCAACCAGGTGCTTGGGTCAACCAGGTGCTTGGGTCAACCAGGTGCTTGGGTCAACCAGGTGCTTGGGTCAACCAGGTGCTTGGGTCGACCAGGTGCTTGGGTCAACCAGGTGCTTGGGTCAACCAGGTGCTTGGGTCGACCAGGTGCTTGGGTCAACCAGGTGCTTGGGTCAACCAGGTGCTTGGGTCGACCAGGTGCTTGGGTCAACCAGGTGCTTGGGTCAACCAGGTGCTTGGGTCAACCAGGTGCTTGGGTCAACCAGGTGCTTGGGTCAACCAGGTGCTTGGGTCGACCAGGTGCTTGGGTCAACCAGGTGCTTGGGTCAACCAGGTGCTTGGGTCAACCAGGTGCTTGGGTCAACCAGGTGCTTGGGTCAACCAGGTGCTTGGGTCGACCAGGTGCTTGGGTCAACCAGGTGCTTGGGTCAACCAGGTGCTTGGGTCGACCAGGTGCTTGGGTCAACCAGGTGCTTGGGTCAACCAGGTGCTTGGGTCAACCAGGTGCTTGGGTCGACCAGGTGCTTGGGTCAACCAGGTGCTTGGGTCAACCAGGTGCTTGGGTCAACCAGGTGCTTGGGTCAACCAGGTGCTTGGGTCGACCAGGTGCTTGGGTCAACCAGGTGCTTGGGTCAACCAGGTGCTTGGGTCAACCAGGTGCTTGGGTCGACCAGGTGCTTGGGTCGACCAGGTGCTTGGGTCAACCAGGTGCTTGGGTCAACCAGGTGCTTGGGTCGACCAGGTGCTTGGGTCGACCAGGTGCTTGGGTCGACCAGTACTTGTGTCGACCAGTACTAGGGTCGACCAGGTGCTTGGGTCGACCAGGTGCTTGGGTCGACCAGGTGCTTAGGTCAACCAGGTGCTTGGGTCGACCAGATGCTTGGGTCGACTCAGTGCTTGGGTCGACCAGATGCTTGGGTCGACCAGGAGCTTGGGACGACCAGGTGCTTGGGTCAACCAGGTGCTTGGGTCAACCAGGTGCTTGGGACGACCAGGTGCTTGGGTCAACCAGGTGCTTGGGTCAACCAGGTGCTTGGGACGACCAGGTGCTTGGGTCAACCAGGTGCTTGGGTCAACCAGGTGCTTGGGACGACCAGGTGCTTGGGTCGACCAGGTGCTTGGGACGACCAGGTGCTTGGGTCAACCAGGTGCTTGGGACGACCAGGTGCTTGGGTCGACCAGGAGCTTGGGACGACCAGGTGCTTGGGTCAACCAGGTGCTTGGGTCGACCAGGTGCTTGGGTCAACCAGGTGCTTGGGTCAACCAGGTGCTTGGGTCAACCAGGTGCTTGGGTCAACCAGGTGCTTGGGTCAACCAGGTGCTTAGGTCAACCAGGTGCTTGGGTCAACCAGGTGCTTGGGACGACCAGGTGCTTGGGTCAACCAGGTGCTTGGGACGACCAGGTGCTTGGGTCGACCAGGTGCTTGGGTCGACTCAGTGCTTGGGTCGACCAGATACTTGGGTCGACCAGGAGCTTGGGACGACCAGGTGCTTGGGTCGACCAGGAGCTTGGGACGACCAGGTGCTTGGGTCAACCAGGTGCTTGGGTCGACCAGATGCTTGGGTCGACCAGGAGCTTGGGTCGACCAGGTGCTTGGGTCAACCAGGTGCTTGGGTCAACCAGGTGCTTGGGTCCACTCAGTGCTTGGGTCGACCAGATGCTTGGGTCGACCAGGAGCTTGGGTCGACCAGGTGCTTGGGTCAACCAGGTGCTTGGGTCGACCCAAAGCAGTAACCACATTTTCACTTATCGATTCGGAAGACAAATTCAACACGTTGTTTTGATTAGATTTCTTTATCCAATCACTATAAACTAATTAACCTTAAAGATCTTTCTAATCTTAGCACCTCATCACCTTCATTACCTTATCTCAATGGACTTGTCAAGACTCATAAGCCTAACTATCCCATGAGACCTATCATCAGTTCCCTGGGATCCATTTCTTACAAGATTTCTAAATGGTTTACCATAATCTTGTCCCTCATTGTTAGGAACTATTTCTATCTTCTTATTTGACCAATTCTATTGAATTAGTTAACAAATTGATTAGTGTTCCAATCTCTCCTGATGTCAAGTTAATCAGTTTTGACGTGTGTTCTTTGTTTACAAAGGTGCCGGCTGATGATATTCTTCATTATCTTGTTCATGAATTAATGAATCATATTTTACCTCTTTCTGCTGATATTGTTGTCAATCTTATTAAGTTGTGCATAAAAAAATGTAAATTTACGTTTAATAATGAGTGTTATTTACAGACATTTGGAATGGCAATGGAGAATACTTTATCGCCATTGTTTTAATGATATGATAAAGCTATCCATTTCATTATATATGTGATAAGGTCTTTTAATTTGAGTTAAAACTAATGTAGATATATGACCTAACCTAACCAACCCTATGTAACCTAACCTAACCTAACCAACCCTATGTAACCTAACCTAACCTAACCAACCCTATGTAACCTAACCTAACCTAACCAACCCTATGTAACCTAACCTAACCTATCTTAACCTAACCTAAACTAACATAACTAAGTCAATAATTTATGTTCTTAGCATAATATAATAATAATATTTCAAATAAGCCATTTGGAACAACTATTTGTTAAAAAAGAAAATCACTCGGCCTATTAGGCAAATTAGGCCTTGCGTAGTAGGTTGAGAAGTGCGTTTTGGCTACTAGGTACGACGTAAATATATATATACATATATATGTATATATATATATATATATATATATATATATATATATATATATATATATATATATATATATATATATATATATATATTATTTATTTATTTATTTATTTTGAGGGGAGAGAGGAGGGTGAAGCAATAGGATTGATTGATGTAGATTAAGCCATCCAAGAGGTGGCACGGGCAGGAATAGCCCGCAAAAGCAACAGGACCATCAACCATCCTATGTTGGCCATTAATCCTCACCAGTAATCCTGCAAAGTTGGCTGAGACTTGCCCTAAGCATCAGACCTCGAACTGTCTAGAGACATTATTTTACTGATTAAAAACGAGACAAGAATTTCGTAAGGACTGAAATAATCTTTCATATGAATGTTTTCACTTATCATTATAAGTGAATTGAAATGATTAAATATGTATTATATTTTTTTAAAATGATGAGAAACAAAAGAAAATATAAAATAAATTGAAGAATAAGATGTATTTTAGGACCAGAAATTAATATTTGAAGCAATTTCGGGTTTTAATATTCCATCACAAATGTTATCCTCTCCTGGCTAATAAAAATGGTAATATATTCCCACTTTGTGGGAGAGATTTTGACGGAGATATGAAACACTTTATGAGAGACGAGGCTCCTCCACGCTGGGCTCCTCCACGCTGGGCTCCTCCACGCTGGGCTCCTCCACGCTGGGCTCCTGCACGCTGGGCTCCTGCACGCTGGGCTCCTACACGCTGGGCTCCTGCACGCTGGGCTCCTCCACGCTGGGCTCCTGCACGCTGGGCTCCTCCACGCTGGGCTCCTCCACGCTGGGCTCCTGCACGCTGGGCTCCTGCACGCTGGGCTCCTGCACGCTGGGCTCCTGCACGCACCACCACCACCAACACCACTACCACCACGAACACCACCACTACCACCACCAACACCACCACTACCACCAACACCACCACTACCACCACTACCACCACCACCACCACCACTACCATCACCACTTCCACCACCACCACTA
>NC_091203.1:24553548-24764673 GCF_040958095.1 Procambarus clarkii | reverse complement strand
CTTATCAGAAGCAGCAACAAAATTCTCCCCCGAGACTGGACAAGACACTCTACACCTCTAAGATGTCTCAGCAGGAAATAACTCAATAATATTGTTCCCACATTCACCAAAGAAACCCATTACAAAACACGACATAATATTCTGAAGAAAAAATAAAATACTTCTAAAAATTAAACATTTAACCAGTTCCCGTCGTTATTAATTACACGATAATTACTCACAAGAGAATATTAATAACAGTGTCAGTAATTTCCCAGAGGACCCGCCGCCGCTCAGAGGAGCCGGACAGCCACTAATGTTAAGAATTGTTTACGGTTTTAATAATTTATAAAAAGGAGCTAGCAAGCGAGCCTCTCGCCCCGGGCAGTGTCCGCTCCTCACAACACGGGCTGGGAATGTGTAGTGGAATTGTTATATTTATATTTATATATTTTAGCTGGTTGGTGTCGTTATAGTTCACAGGTAACTATGTGTTCATCACCTGTATGTTGGAGATATTTATTTGGTTATTAATGTCTTAAGAAACGGCAAATGTTATGTCTCACCCAGTGAGCCCAATAGACTCACACCTCATACTGTGGGGGCCCACTAGACTCTCACCTCATACTGTGGGGCCCACTAGACTCTCACCTCATACTGTGGGGCCCACTAGACTCACACCTCATACTGTGGGGGCCCACTAGACTCACACCTCACACTGTGGGGCCCACTAGACTCACACCTCATACTGGGGGCCCACTAGACTCACACCTCACACTGTGGGGCCTACTAGACTCACACCTCACACTGTGGGGGACAACTAGACTCACCTCACACTGTGGGGGACCACCAGACTCACACCTCACACTGTGGGACCACCAGACTCACACCTCACTGTGGGAGCACCAGACTCACACCTCACACCGTGGGACCACCAGACTCACACCTCACACTGTGGGACCACCAGACTCACACCTCACACCGTGGGACCACCAGACTCACACCTCACACCGTAGGACCACCAGACTCACACCTCACACTGTGGGACCACCAGACTCACACCTCACACTGTGGGGCCACCAGACTAACACCTCACACTGTGGGGCCTACTAGACTCACACCTCACACTGTAGGACCACCAGACTCACACCTCACACCGTGGGACCACCAGACTCACACCTCACACTGTGGGACCACCAGACTCACACTGTGGGACCCACCAGACTCACACCTCACACCGTGGGACCACCAGACTCACACCGTGGGACCACCAGACTCACACCTCACACCGTGGGACCACCAAACTCACACCTCACACCGTGGGACCACCAGACTCACACCTCACACCGTGGGACCACCAGACTCACACTGTGGGATCCACCAGACTCACACTTCACACCGTGGGACCACCAGACTCACACCTCACACCGTGGGACCACCAGACTCACACCTCACACCGTAGGACCACCAGACTCACACCTCACACTGTGGGACCACCAGACTCACACTGTGGGACCCACCAGACTCACACCTCACACCGTGGGACCACCAGACTCACACTGTGGGACCACCAGACTCACACCTCACACCGTGGGACCACCAGACTCACACCTCACACCGTGGGACCACCAAACTCACACCTTACACCGTGGGACCACCAGACTCACACCTCACACCGTGGGACCACCAGACTCACACTGTGGGATCCACCAGACTCACACCTCACACCGTGGGACCACCAGACTCACACCTCACACTGTGGGACCACCAGACTCACATCTCACACTGTGGGACTCACACCTCACACCGTGGGACCACCAGACTCACAACTCATTATAATACAAGAAGATCATATGTTCACAAGTATTTTAATTCGTGTACCTATTCCAGTTATATTTTACACTGGCAAAAAAATATTCTTCCAATATCAGTAAACAAACAATATTTGTTAACCCAAAAGTAAGTGAAATGTGGCGGGAGATGAGCGTAGAGTTGTGTTGGTTCTTGGACATAGTGTAAACATCTGGTAATTAGCTGCTCCTGGAGCTGTACAGGCTACGGTGTGTGTACAGTAGCTCATTCTCTGCTAATTACAACTTTAGGTGAAGGGTCACGGTGAATAACACACTCTTCCTGCAAGATCTTCCTTGTCTCCCTTCTCCTGCTCCTCCCAACTCCCCAAGGTCAAGGGCCTCGTAGCCTTCTGGTATAATTTCGGCTCTAAAGTCATACTCGTTCCTCATGCGTAATACAGAGAGAAGTTTAATATTTGTATATAAATTTCCATTACTATGAATGGGGCTATGTGTTATTTTAGTTTTAATATAATGTGCATTTAAAAGCCAAACAAGAAGCCAAAGATTGAGGAAAGATGTGCAGGTTCGTAAGTGCTTGCGTAACTGCTTCGTGAATCCGGCCCCCCGTGGTGCCCTAGGGTGAGTCTGAGTGGCTCCTGAACACAGTCTGAAACACCAGGGTGAGGTGGAGCTTTCACACACTAATATATTTCTTACACCCCAACAGGGCTGTTCGGAGTTAGTTCGTCGGCAGTAGTTAGGTGACTGGAGAGAATTGGTGCGTCGATGAACGACTGGGACTGACTACTGACGGCCCCAGCGTCAGTGTGGAGTAAGATCACACCACACCATGCTTCAGTGATCACCTGGGGGCCAGAGTGTGGAGTAAGATCACCCACTCCATGCGTCAGTGATCACCTGGGGGCCAGGGTGTGGAGTAAGATCACCCACACCATGCTTCAGTCATCACCTGGGGGCCAGGGTGTGGAGTAAGATCACCCACACCATGCTTCAGTGATCACCTGGGGGCCAGAGTGTGGAGTAAGATCACCCACACCATGCTTCAGTGATCACCTGGGGGCCAGGGTGTGGAGTACGATCACCCACACCATGCGTCAGTCATCACCTGGGGGCCAGGGTGTGGAGTAAGATCACCCACACCATGCTTCAGTGATCACCTGGGGGCCAGAGTGTGGAGTAAGATCACCCACACCATGCTTCAGTGATCACCTGGGGGCCAGAGTGTGGAGTAAGATCACCCACACCATGCTTCAGTGATCACCTGGGGGCCAGAGTGTAGAGTAAGATCACCCACACCATGCTTCAGTGATCACCTGGGGGCCAGGAGTGTGGAGTAAGATCACCCACACCATGCTTCAGTGATCACCTGGGGGCCAGGAGTGTGGAGTAAGATCACCCACACCATGCTTCAGTGATCACCTGGGGGCCAGAGTGTGGAGTAAGATCACCCACTCCATGCGTCAGTGATCACCTGGGGGCCAGAGTGTGGAGTAAGATCACCCACACCATGCTTCAGTGATCACCTGGGGGCCAGGAGTGTGGAGTAAGATCACCCATACTTACTTCGTGGTGGGTGTGGATGATTTCCTTCGTGTGTTATATAAAGTTATCGGGACTGTTATCATGACATACAATGTTACCGCGTCTCTCTTATAGTGTTATCGTGACTAGTATAATGATATCGGGACTTCGTATAATGTTGCAGACGATGAGTCACTATAATGTAGCCAAAATGTCCCCACCATGGCAGGACTCCACCAAGAGTCCCCACCATGGCAGGACTCCACCAAGAGTCCCCACCATGGCAGAAGGACTCCACCAAGAGTCCCCACCATGGCAGGAGGACTCCACCAAGAGTCCCCACCATGGCAGGACTCCACCAAGAGTCCCCACCATAGCAGGACTCCACCAAGAGTCCCCACCATGGCAGGAGGACTCCACCAAGAGTCCCCACCATGGCAGGACTCCACCAAGAGTCCCCGCCATGGCAGAAGGACTCCACCAAGAGTCCCACCATGGCAGGAGGACTCCACCAAGAGTCCCCACCATGGCAGGACTCCACCAAGAGTCCCCACCATAGCAGGACTCCACCAAGAGTCCCCACCATGGCAGGAGGACTCCACCAAGAGTCCCCACCATGGCAGGACTCCACCAAGAGTCCCCACCATAGCAGGACTCCACCAAGAGTCCCACCATGGCAGGAGGACTCCACCAAGAGTCCCCACCATGGCAGGAATCCACCAAGAGTCCCCACCATAGCAGGACTCCACCAAGAGTCCCCACCATGGCAGGAGGACTCCACCAAGAGTCCCCACCATGGCAGGAATCCACCAAGAGTCCCCACCATAGCAGGACTCCACCAAGAGTCCCCACCATGGCAGGAGGACTCCACCAAGAGTCCCCACCATGGCAGGACTCCACCAAGAGTCCCCACCATAGCAGGACTCCACCAAGAGTCCCCACCATGGCAGGACTCCACCAAGAGTCCCCACCATAGCAGGACTCCACCAAGAGTCCCCACCATGGCAGGAGGACTCCACCAAGAGTCCCCACCATAGCAGGACTCCACCAAGAGTCCCCACCATGGCAGGAGGACTCCACCAAGAGTCCCCACCATGGCAGGACTCCACCAAGAGTCCCCACCATGGCAGGAGGACTCCACCAAGAGTCCCCACCATGGCAGGACTCACCGTCACGTCACTACAGCTCGGAGAAAAAATATATTACCACCGCAGCGAATATTATTTTTGTCGCGAGCAAGAAGGTTCAAATGAGCAGATGTCAACCATGTCGAAATTTTGTATTTAGAATTTGATTAATTGTGGCATAAATTTGCAGGAAAGGCAACTTCTAATGTTCATATTTGGAAATTAATTTTTACGAACTTTATTTAAATAAAATTTCTTCGAAAATTTTATGTTCAGAAATTCAAAGTTATCCTCATGATTAGAGGATACAGTGTCCCCTGAATACTGTATACTAGAGATGAGAGGTACAGTGTCATCTGCGGTAGTCAGAACCAGGCAACGGGAGTACAGTGTAGTCAGTACCAACCTATAGGACTACAGTGTCCCTATAGGACTACAGTGTACTATGGGTACACTGTTACCTGTGGTAGTCAGTACTATGGGTACACTGTTACCTGTGGTAGTCAGGGTACCGTGACTTTTATGCTCAGCTTTTCTGGTGATGATCCTGGTGACTGTGTGTAGTGATGATGGCCGCTGGTGGTGATCCTGGTGACTGTGTGTAGTGATGATGGCCGCTGGTGGTGATCCTGGTGACTGTGTAGTGATGATGGCCGCTGGTGGTGATCCTGGTGACTGTGTGTAGTGATGATGGCCGCTGGTGGTGATCCTGGTGACTGTGTGTAGTGATGATGGCCGCTGGTGGTGATCCTGGTGACTGGTGTAGTGATGATGGCCGCTGGTGGTGATCCTGGTGACTGGTGTAGTGATGATGGCCGCTGGTGATGATCCTGGTGACTGTGTGTAGTGATGATGGCCGCTGGTGGTGATCCTGGTGACTGTGTGTAGTGATGATGGCCGCTGGTGATGATCCTGGTGACTGTGTGTAGTGATGATGGCCGCTGGTGGTGATCCTGGTGACTGGTGTAGTGATGATGGCCGCTGGTGGTGATCCTGGTGACTGTGTGTAGTGATGATGGCCGCTGGTGGTGATCCTGGTGACTGGTGTAGTGATGATGGCCGCTGGTGATGATCGTGGATGTAGTGAACATGTGCCCTGGTCCTACCAACATTCACGCTGCCAATAAACATGACACTGGACTCATCTTCACCCCCCCCCCCCCCCGTCGGTAGTAGAGCTCTTCCTCCTGGAAACGGGGCCCAGGAGGTAGAGCTCGTGCTGCTCCTGCATCTTCACCTGGACACATGTGTCAACAAGTGTCCGGGGTCCGCTGGGGTGCCGGGCGGGCCCTGCATACACCACCTGATTCTCAATTCAGTCAAGTCAAGCGCTTTCTCCTCATGCATATCTTAGCTCTGTCAGCTATTTAATCATCCTATAAATGCTGTTTAGTAAATGTTTTACATATCACGAAAGGAGTAGAACATATTAAAAGACTTTAAACAAGTCTAATATACTACAAACAGTTAAACTGACTGACCCCCAACACACACAAGTCTGAACATAAAAGACTCGACATTTCGCTCCGTCCTGACACAGTATCGGGTGTAATTATCAAGTCCATTACACCACCTGATAATGGTCCCTGAATGGACCGAAACCATTCTGCTAACTCTTTTATTTTCAGATGTGTGGGTTGTATGTCTCATTTCAGCCCCGTTATTGTGACTTACTGTCTGCTGGAAGTGAACAAGCATGTCTACAAGATAGCCTCAAGCACAAACACATAAACGAACGTAATGTTCATCACAGACTAACACAATATGAACAAATAAATATATCACGAGCCAGGAAGGTGCGCAGCTTAGGTCCCTCTTGCACTCTTATGTGTGGCACTCACAAGGTGTTTAATTCTGAAGTGTGTTCACTCGCAAGTGTTCACTCGTGTGTGTTCACTCGCGTGTGTTCACTCGCGTGTGTTCACTCGCGTGTGTTCACTCGCGTGTGGACCATTTACACGGACGTGTGTGTCAACCTGTGTGGCATGACACAAGTGTCGGCGGGTTTGTCATGACAGTGTCAACCTGTGTGGCATTACGATACATTGTGTTCACTTGTTTTACACAAACAGAAATGGCTATCTTATCTTGAGGTTATCTTGAGATGGTTTCGGGGCTTTAGTGTCCCTGCGGCCCGGTCCTCGACCAGGCCTCCACCCCCAGGAAGCAGCCCGTGACAGCCATGGGTGAATTATAGAGGAAGTTTTTAGAGCTATGGGAAAACATCGGAAGCTCTGGAATGAACGAAAGAAAGTTTTCATTCTTAAATGCATTTCTTTCCCCAGTCCCATCACAAATCCTTATCCTGACCCTTCCAAGTGTTATATAGTCGTAATGGCTTGGCGCTTTCTTCTGATACCTCCCTCTTCTCTCTTCTCTCTCTCTCTCTCTCTCTCTCTCTCTCTCTCTCTCTCTCTCTCTCTCTCTCTCTCTCTCTCTCTCTCACTCTCTCTCTCACTCTCTCTCTCACTCTCTCACTCTCTCTCTCACTCTCTCACTCTCTCTTCTCTTTCTCTCTTTCTCTCTTTCTCTCTCTCTCTCACTCTCTCTTTCTCTCTCTCTCTCTCACTCTCTCTTTCTCTCTCTCTCTCTCACTCTCTCTCTCTCTCTCCTCTCTCTCTCTCTCTCACTCTCTCTTTCTCTCTCTCTCTCTCACTCTCTCTTTCTCTCTCTCTCTCTCTCACTCTCTCTCTCTCACTCTCTCTCACTCTCACTCTCTCTCTCTTCTCTCTCTCTCTCTCTCTCTCTCTCTCTCTCCTCTCTCTCTCTCTCTCTCTCACTCTCTCTCACTCTCTCTTTCTCTCTCTCTCTCTCACTCTCTCTCTCTCTCTCACTCTCTCTCTCTCTCTCACTCTCTCTCACTTCTCTCTCTCTCTCTCTCTCTCTCTCTCCTCTCTCTCTCTCTCTCTCTCTCTCTCTCTCTCTCTGAACGAAAGAACAAAAGTTCTTTCGTTCATCTTGAACAAAAGAAGTAAATTTGACAAAACTTCATAATCTTAATTTGGTTCAAATCGGTTGACTGGTTTCATAACTCTTACGTGGTATATGTACACATTTTTAAGTGGAAATGTATTGAATGTTTCTAAGGCATGAGTTTTTGTATATTTCACAACTTACTACAAAGCAAAAATTATAATTATTTTTTTTTTCAGATGCGGCGAACGTCATACTTTCTGCTGGACCAGACTCCCCCGCCGTGTGTGGAGGGTGATGCGCAGCCCGGGGACTCCTTGCTCAGCTCCGAGGAGGAGTCCGACATTCCCACCTGGTCAGCGCTGAGAGCCAAAATCCTGTCTTTTACCCGAGGCCGCAGTAAAAGTCCGACTCTGAAGAGCCCAGGCAGTAGGAGTCCCACATGTCGCAGCCCAACTACAAGAAGTCCGGCCTCCCGCAGCCCAACTAACAGAAGCCCGACTGCTCGGAGCCCAATTGCCTGCAAGAGCAAGAGTCCAGTTAGTAAAAGTCCCACAACACGTTCCCCATCAGCTCGCTCCCCAACCTGCCAGTCACCTAATCGTTCCCCTACTAACAAATCACCACCTCTGAAATCTCCCACACAACGCTGGGCACCTTCTCTGGCACTAAGCAAAAGAGGGTCATTTTCCCGTGGATCTTCACGCGAGTCCCGCGGGTCCCGTGAGTCTCCCACCGGAGTAGCGGACTTCATGGAGGGTCAACCAGCACGTCGCAACTCCGGATCTAAAGTGAAGCGCTGTCTTAAGAAAGCCTTTAGTCTTAGTTTAGGAGAGGACGGGGAGGACACCGGGGAACTTGAGAGTCCCGGCGGTACTCCAGGAGGACGTAAAGTCAAACTTAAAATTCGATCGTCGCCGGTGGATCAAGTCATAGAAATGACACAGTGGGATGAGGAGGAAGAGGAGAAAAACGTCGTCGCAGCTGCAAGACGCCCGCGTAAATCGTCTTATCATGGTTCTACAACTCCCACGTCGCCAGTGGAAGCCCCCAAACGTCACTCCTTCAGTACGGGGTCAGATCGTGCTGGCATCGTAGTAACTAACAATGACTTGGTGTCTTTGTTAGGACCCAGCCATCGCCTCACGCCCCCGGGGCTGCCTCTACCTGAAGATGTACCACCAGCGCCCCCAAGTCTGCCCAATCCTCGTGCCAGAGGGCGCTCTCAGAGCATCGCTGTGTGTTGGGATAATCAACAAAATTCTACAGACGGTGATAAGCCTGAGAGTGATGGGCCTCAAGTTCCCATTACAATCCGAAGAACTGACTGTGATTACATTGCGTTGCCTCTCCTGACCCAGAACACGTCTTTGGAAGCTCCCGAGGAAGAAGACGAAGAAGAAGATAAAGATGGAGATGACCAAGAAAAAAAGCTGTTGTGGGACTCTTCTGGCTCCACCATCGACGCCGGGCTGCTGGGGTCTGTCATCGAGCAGTACCTCAAGACCTCCAAAGAAGATGAGGTCGGGGAAGTCGCCTCCGCCCTCACTGGTTTACAGGTCAAGTGACGCCCGACTCGCCACCACCCATACCAGGTCTCTGCAGTACCGCGACGTGCCTCCGGGTCAGACCAGCCATCACAGGTCTCCTCTCGTCGACCCTCTGGCTCTGACCAGGGTTCATCTTTTTCTAGTCGCTTCTGTGGATCAGAGCAATATTCACAGTCCGCAGCACTTTCACGCCGTTCATCTCTGTCAGATCAACATCTCCAAGTTGCGTCTCAATCACGCCGGTCCTCAGGGACAGATAATTATTTACAGGTCAACTCATTGTCACGTCGTTCTTTTGGGTCAGATCAACATCTCCAGGTCAATTCTTTATCACGCCGTTCCTCTGGATCAGACCAACGTCTCCATGTCAATTCCTTCTCACGCCGTTCTTCTGGGACAGATAATTATCTCCACGTCAAGTCCTTGTCATGTCGTACATTTGGGTCAGACCAACATCTTCAGGTCAATTCCTTATCACGTCGGTCATTTGGGTCAGATCAGCACCTCCAGGCCAATTATTTTTCACGGCGTTCCTCTGGGTCAGAGCAATACCCATACACGCCCTCTTCATCCCGCAGATCCTCTGCATCAGACCAGTACCCATACATTCCCTTATCGCGCAGGTCCTCTGGATCAGACCAGTATCCATATGCTACCTTATCAGGCCGATCCTCAATTTCTGACCAATATCCATATGCTCTCTTGTCACGCCGTTCCTCCGTATCTGACCAATACCAATATGCCCCTTCACTTTCACGCCGTTCTTCAGTGTCGGATCAGTACCAACATGCCACCTCACTATCACGCCGCTCCTCCATATCCGACCAATACCAACAAACCACTTCACTGTCACGCCGTTCCTCCATATCAGACCAGTATCCACTGAGTACTTCACTATCACGCCGCTCATCCGTGTCAGATCAGTACCCTCAGACCATTTCACCATCCCGCCGTTCCTCAGGGTCAGACCAGTACCCTCAAGCCACCTCCTGTTCGCGCAATTCCTCTGGGTCAGACCAGAGTCCACAAGCTACTTTCCTATCAAGACGTTCCTCCTGGTCTGAACAATTCCCTAATTCCAGGTTAGCTCGTTGTCATTCCTGGTCAGGACAAAAACCACAAGTCCCGTTTTTGAGACGCCATGGCTCTTGTTCAGAAATATCCAAGAGACAGAAAGAGACTGCCCATAGAGGCAGTGGACGGGTTTCCACAACATCTAAAGATGGCTCTGTCAACCCTAGCAATAAACCCAAGGAGACACTGACGCCTTTCGACCGTCTCTGGAGACCTCTGTATGCTGTGGATGTTTTCCATCTCATTCCAACTCTCATCAATTGCTTCGTTTACGATGACTCTGGTTGAAAAGCCAGACAAATATTCACATAAAAAAATTATGATGCTTATATTTTGAGCTTAAGAAAAGCGTTAAAATACAAAATGAAATTTGGAGTTTCATTTAATTTTCACACACACACTAAAAGAGGTATCAGGTGGTGCCTTGATCTCTCTCTCTGTCTCTCGCCTGTCTTTCTGTCTTTTTCTCTCTCTTTCTTGTTTAAAACTAAGACTAGTGTTCCTTAGGGCTGACATTGAGGTATGTAGTGAAACTGCAGGTAAGAGCTGTTATACTACCTCAGCTCATCTGAAGCCTGCCCCTAGAGACTCATTTATTTTGCGAGATTATTATTCAAATCATTAGGAATAAAGTATATTTAAATCTACGGAAGAGGATGAGTAGCTGTTGGACAGCAACTAAATCCAACAGCCTGGTTGACCAGTCTAGCAACGAGGAGGGCCTGGTCGAGGACCGGGGTGCGGTGACTAAGCCTCGAAATCATCGCAAGGTAACTGCAAGGTAAGGTATGAGCCGGTAGCCAATTGTGTGTCAGAGCCTTCATGTGATCGGTTGAACTGATCTCCCGTGTACCAACCTGTTGAGTGAGCAAGATTCAGACGTGAGTCAGTCTAGGAATGATTGTTCGGTGATTACCTCAGACTCACACTACACTGCACATATCCCAATATTTCCCCGAATTTAGAACTACATTATCCGTCTCCTGGTGTTGACTGCTTGCCCGTAAAATATTAAATCCCCAACGTTGTGTAACTCGCCATCACACCAAGATATGGCACTCAGCCAAAGCATGTTCAGATGGCAGGATGCCACACTGGAACAAGTCCCTATTTTATACACAGAGAAATCACAGTAATGTGATATATCAATGAGACAATCCACAGTAGCTGTGATGAGGATTCGAATCTATGTGCTGGGTATTCCCAAACGCACGTTCTAGACGACTAGGCTTCGACATGGTCAAAATAACTGCAACCTGGTATTCTGCTGAATTCACGAGGATTCCCGAGAATCCTACTGAATCTGAATCAGGGTTTCTTTTGACCGCGTCATCCCCCTCCGTTTCCAACCGTTGCCGTCGTGAGGGGCCTTGTATGCTGGGCCGTGAAGCTGTTTGGGACAGCTTATCCTCTGTCCTTTTCAAGCCTAATACTCTTGTTGCTGTCCTTACCAGGTTTTCCTGGTAAGCTTTTTCCTCTTCCACATGTTTAATTTTTCCTCCCCCACCTCTTCTCCTTTCGGATTGTTCTCTTCCTGCCGACTTTTTGCCATTCTTGATTGTTCTTTCTGATATCTTCTTCTGTTTTGACGCCGGGTGTTTGGGGAGGGACACTCTCACCTGTAGAACTGTGGTACCCGACGTTGTCGAGCGAAGGGACGCTTTTATTGTCAAACATTGCCTTCGTTACTGAGCCAATCTTGACGAACTGACGGTTCTTAAGGTGACGACTGCGGGGCGTATACCCATGATGCACCCCTGGGAGGGGGGAGGGCCCGTCTTGTCGGGTGTCCAACCCGTTCTCGCACTTTCGTATAGTTAATATTGACATTAAATACATGCATATGTGACATACTAATTTATTGTGAATATTTTAGTTTACCTTGAAAAGCTTCATAGAAAACACCGACCTTACCTAACCTTCTTAGTATGTTAAGATAAGCATCTTATTGCTTCGTAATTACAATTATTACTTAACCTATACCTATAATAGTTTAAGTAATAATTGTAATTACGAAGCAATAAGATGCTTATCTTAACATACTAAGAAGGTTAGGTAAGGTCGGTGTTTTCTATGAAGCTTTTCAAGGTAAACTAAAATATTCACAATAAATTAGTATGTCACATATGCACTTATTTAATAAGTCAATATTGACTGAAGAAAGTGCGAGAACGGGTTGCGGGTGTCCTATCCTCTAATTGTGGCTCCATTGTGGGTATGGCGGCTTATTTGTGGATTAATTTGTTTTCTGTTCGTATTTATGCCTTTTTCTGACCCTCCTTTAAATTAAATTAACTTCTCAGACTCGTGGGACTAGACCCCCGAGTCGGACTGTGCTGGAAGGCTTGGCTCTGTAGCCCCCGCTACATTGGGCCCCGACCACGCAACTTCTCTGACTCCGTGCTTCCCTCCCACCTCTGTGACAGGGTTGAGCACCAAGCCGCCAGTGGTGACAGTTGTGACAACAAGAGACTGAACCTGGCGTGGTTCGGTCTCTGTTGTCACAACTGAACCTTTTACCCTCTCTCTTACCAGGGGTGCTCGGCGCCGTCACCTCCGCACTCGCGTCATTACTTCCCAATCTAATACTTTTCAGGCTTTGTTTGATCCTGCTACGTGGACTATATATTTTGATCTTAGTCATATTGACCCTACTCGTTCTGATGATTTATTCCTCCATAAACACCCTGTTGATTTGGTGGCTACTCTCGTCACTTTTAATCCCTCCCATACTGGTACCCGTGTTGTTGCAGCCTCTTATCAAGAGGCGGCTGACCACCTGGCTTCGCTGTTCTGCATTGGGAAGACCCCTGCTCGGATCTCCAAAAATGCCTGGTTAAATGCCAGACATTGGCACAGTTCTTCTCCCGCACCATGTTGCGACTGGTGACAGGGAACTGAAAAACTGCCACGAGGATATTAAATATATTCTTGAGGCCCAAGGCCATTCTATCCTCCAGATAGATACGTTCACTCGACCCCCCCTAGTATTAGTCGTTATCAGCCTCTCCGCGTTGTGAAGGTCACGTTTGAGAGTACACCCCCTCCCCCCCTCTCTCTCCTCGCCTCTGCAACAGGTGCTGGAGATTTGGGCATGGTCCCTTCCGGTGCACCAGTGCCTCTATGCGCCTTGTGTGGCTCCTCGGGTTATTCTAAGACGGAGTGCTCTTCTTCCCCACCTCACTGCATCAAGCCTATCCTGCCTTCTCCCGCGCATGTGTGCGCTACCAAATTAAGGAAGCCGTCCTCAATTGGAAACATCGTGATGATTTCTTTTCCTCGGGCGTCTCGCCTCAAGAAAGACGACCGTAAGATATTACGGGTGATATTAAGATACCCATCTTATGGCCTATCTGTTCCATGAATATCCAGGTTCGCCCTCTTTCTCTGGCATGTCTTATGCTTGTGTGTTGCGTTCCACTTGTCCTCGCCCTCTCCAACTTTCTCAGTTTCTCAACCGTTTCCAAGCCTTGAATCCTGACACCTCCACCTCTACCTCACCGACTCCTTCGCGATCTGGGCCAGAGGGTCCTCCTCCTCCTGGTTCTCCGTCTGGTCTTTCCTTCCTTCCCGGTCTCCCTTGTCTCCTGTGCCCAAATCACGTCTGAATTTGGCCGTTTGCCAAACGTCATCAAAACCATTAATTTATAGTTTCCTCTCCTAACCTAAGTTAACAGGGGGGGCTCAGTCCGATTGATAAAGATTAAGCCACACACACGAGGTGGCACGGGCATGAATAGTCCGTAAGGGCTCAGTCCCTGAGCCCATTATATAAGTATATATGTGCGCCTCTAACATTTTCCACTACCGCCCACAGGATGGGTATGGGGTGCATAATAAATGAACTAACCAAACTAGCCTAACCGAGTAGGTTAGGAGACACCCTCCTAACCTAACCCCTCCTACGAGGGGCCTCGTAGCCTGGTGGATAGCGCACAGGACTCGTAATTCTGTGGCGCGGGTTCGATTCCCGCACGAGGCAGAAACAAATGGGCAAAGTTTCTTTCACCCTGAATGCCCCTGTTACCTAGCAGTAAATAGGTACCTGGGAGTTAGTCAGCTGTCACGGGCTGCTTCCTGGGGGTGGAGGCCTGGTCGAGGACCGGGCCGCGGGGACACTAAAGCCCCGAAATCATCTCAAGATAACCTCAAGATAACGAGTAAGCCGGAGGACTCCGACAGAAAACGGGACTACGTCATTTTCATGAGGCAATTTCATTTCAAATTACGTCTATTACGTCACACTGGCAAACGAGCGAAAGAGAGACGTAATTTTAAGAGGACGGGTTGAGCGACCATTCCCATCCCAGTATTAGTACAGGGAAATGTATATGAAATTTGCAATATTTAACCTGTAATGGAATTCGTCGTTGTTGAAAGATAAGATACAGTCAAGCTGTTATTGATGTTCTTTGTAAGTCAGTGTTAGTTTTGGTGTTCATAATGTTCCCCTTGAGTTCACAACATCACGGTCATAAATATCCTCTATAGTGGTGATGTTACCTTTCTCAGCATGGTCGCTCTACACTGATGTTGTCTTGTAGTGACACTGGTACTACCACCAGCTGGTTGCTCCTTCTTAATGAACGTCTTGGAGAAAGGAACATAAGTGTGAAATCATCATTCAGGTGTGGACCTCTTTAAGTCACTGAATATACAGTTTTGTTACCATGGTGACCCCGAATCATATGTTACCATGGTGACCCCAAGTCATGTGTTACCATGGTGACCCCGAGTCATATGATAACATAACTCCAAGTCTTATAGTGTCACCACTGTATAATAACACAAGCACAATGTATTCACGTCAACAGCATATTGTAGTATACATAGCCAATTTATTCTGGTCATTTAGAATCTTGCATAAATATATATCTGGCAGAACACAATTTTTGGTTAATAAACGTACCCCGAGGTCGATAATATTTAGTGTTGGATATTTGCGTTTGCAAAAAATAATAACAATATTTTATAGGTGTCTAATAATGTGTGTGTGTGTGTGTGTGTGTGTGTGTGTGTGTGTGTGTGTGTGTGTGTGTGGTAAATTACAAAGAAATAAACATGTAATGAATAACGTGAAAATGTATAACCATGAGGGGAAAATTAAACAAGAAATTACTTGAGTATTCTTGTATTAATCAACACATCTTCAAAAGCAAAATCAATTCAATACAACACTTGAATATATAGGCTGGAAACAGGTGACATGTGAAGTAGGAAAACAATAAAATGTTATTTTGGTTGTAAGTCATATTACTAAGATGACTAATCAATAACACACACACATGTGGAAGGTGACATATGACCTTAAAACCTCATCTTCCCTTTTCCTGCCTATACAAGGGTATACATTTAAATTATTTACATATAGGGTATATTATTTATTTATGTATACTGTATTATTATATATTATATATATATATATATAAAATTGTGTGCGTTTGTCTTTGTGTAATGACATTTTTTCTTTCCTCGGTGTTTTGTACAATCTCGCCTCTCAAGAATTGTATAAGAATTGTTGCTCTTATACATAACAGAATTGTATTTCCCTACATGCTATAGACAGAATGATTAAATTATCAAGGTGCATACAATTGTATATTTTATTTTCCATATTTTGTTTAAAATTTATGTAAAAATTTAACAAAATTCCCATTAATTAATTGTAATGAGTGAACCGAGGGTGACTGCTCCATCCTCAGTTATATGATAATGGAAAAAGCCCCCATTGACCCCCTGGGAAAGGGAGGGTGTCAGGGAGCCACTAAAAGGGGAACTGTCAGGGGAAAAGAGCCAAGCCATTACAACTATATGGCACTGGCAAGGTGTCAGGCTAAGGATATGGGATGGGACGGGGGGGGTAAGGAATGGTCCCCAACCACTTGGACGGTCAGGGATTGAACACCGACCTGCACGAAGCAAAACCGGCGCTCTACCGTCCAGCCCAAGTGGTTGGGAGCCACCGGGCTCACCCAGAAATTGGCATTTCATTACATTCAACATTGGTTTTCTGGTGGGACCCCCCCTTGTGGGACCCCTAAAACTATCTACCCGTGGAGAAAGAAAACAAGGAGACTAACAAGGGAGGGGAGCACTGCAGACATCACAACGAAGAAGAAAACACGGGACATGCACAAGCCAAGGCCGATGGCGAGGAGAAACATTGACAAGATACCTGGCTGCCAGGACCCTGTTCAACTGCTAAAGCCTCCACATCCAAATCCATGTATCAGCCCAAGACATATTAGCATATACAACTGAGAGAGCAGTAAATTTCCAAATGTCATGGGAACGAGGGTTATCCTTTAGTTGGCTAGACCAGCTTAAGGCTGTTCGAATACTAATATCTCCCCGAGATATTAAATCGGGTAAATGCGAATCTTGAAACAGGGAACCATAGAAACAGGTTCAACCTACACGGCATCCACCAAGGCAGAACCAATTGTGGGGAAATTTTATAAAACTCTACTTCTAATTTGAAGGATGCTTCTACTTCTAATTTACTTCTACAATAATTCAAGGACTTAGTCTGTGGGATTTAAACTCCTTTGGAAGTACGCTAACTACAAGTTTCTACTGTAAACAACAGATTAATTAATTAAATAATTAATTAATTAATTAATGAGCACTGATTAATTATTTCCTTATCTTGGCCTAACTTAATTACTTGTTGGTAACAATTGTCTACAGCATAACACTAAATAATAATACAGTAATTAAAGATTTAGGTAATCAAAATATCAAAACTAAAACAACTCTTATTCTTTAAATATTTCAATTGATAGGCTATATATGATCATACTAATAAAATACTTTAAAACGATATGATATATATGATCATACAAGTAAAATATTTCAAATGATAGGCGATATGTGATCAGTACAGTATTAATAATACTATTCTCACATTAAGATTTAATACAAACATTTAATTGGTTTTAAAACTCATTCTGTAAACCATAATCAAGAGAGGGAAATAGTGGCATAAAATCCTATCAGAAATGGTAAATTTAAATACTGTATTGGACTCCGGGTGCCCGAGTCTGCTTCTGTATTGTCCAGGCTCAATTGGCTCACCTTTGAGCTAGGCACAATTTGTGTCTTGATGAACTGTGATGACTATGAGGCATCGTGGCCGGCTGCTAAGTAAATCTCTAGTATTTCATTGGACACTTATTTTATATTGCAATTCACAATTCAGTATGATCTTAAGACAACTTAAGCATATTGTGATTCCAAGTGATGATCAGAAGTGTCCATTAATGGAGGATCACATGCAAGTTTTTTTTCTTGTGAGGGAATCGAGTCTTCCCTCCTACTGGAGTGGGGGAGGGGATGCCGATTAGTTACATTTTATTATCAACATTTAAACAAATATATTCTAATCTGGCTAATACCTAAATACCTGAATTAGGATATATTTTAGAAACAATATTATATCAATGAATCATACTCACAAGAGTAGAAGTTAAGTGGATACATTTAAAGTTAGTTGTCATGACGTTTAAATGACATCATGGTTGGGTAGACTAGCTAGTGGTTGCCATGGGAAGGTTCATGCCCTGTGGACTATAAATAATCTATTGTCTAATGGAATGGTGAATATTTCCCACACCAGTGGATCAAACCGATACGAGCCAGATGTCCTCCATGGCTGCATCAAAAGGGATGAACCATGAATGGTCAGTGCAAACCACAAGCAGAACCATCTTCCCGTGACAAGTACAGTAATTGTGATGTCAAGATGAAGAACAACTCTTAGTGCAACAGCCTGGGAATCAGATCCACCCAAGAATCTTGACCAATAGCAGCAGTCAAAGTCTTCACTTAACACCTGCAACAGAAAAGAATCCTTCCAAGGAGGTTTGGAGGGTCGGGAAAAAGGAGGGTTGAAAAGGCAAATGTCCTTAAACTCCAGTGGGGCCTAAAGACTCAGCTGCCTCTGCCATCAAAGTGGATGGGACCACCTTAAAGAATGCAGAGCTACACCCCGAGCAAAACTTGACCTGGCTCAGATGCTTAGGAGCCAGAACCAGGAAGCAGAGGGAGGGGGGGTCAGAAGCAGGATGAACCACACCCACAGAGGAAGGAAGAGAAGATACAGACTTGGTTCAGATCAAGGTCACCAACTCCTCAAATTCCAGGTCCTTAAACACCATATGGGCTATCTGCGGGGCATCTGGACGATCAATATGCCGCAAATGCTGAACCCTAAGAAAACGGCAGCTGCCTGGAAAGGTTCCAAACTCAAAGCTGAATTAGGGCCGAGACTCAGTGAGACCAAACCTCAAAAGACTCGGGATCATAGGTGTCGCCGATACAGCAGGCAGCATGGAGGAGGCAGATAGAATCATTGTCAGGTAGTAAAAACGATGAATGCCCTTCATGCTTGCACTCGGTGAGTGAAAGCTCATCAGGCCAATCCATAACAGATTATGTCAAAGACCCCACAAGGGATTAATTAGGATCTGAAGGTAGCTAACCAAATAGAAATCCCAAGTACTAGAGCCATTTACCAGAAAAACAGTCACCAAATGCAGCCAAAACAAATAGACTACAAATGGCGACCATGGCATGCCGTATAAACAAGCAAGCGAACCCCAGCACTACTAAAAGAATGCCCCCTGAATCTCTTGTTCAATGTGCATCATTTACAGAGTTTTGGGCAGTTTTCTTCTGTGAACCCACAGTTGTCTGTAAAGCTTCAATGACTTTCTGGATGCTTTCCTGGTGGGGAGGCAAATTGTCACTTGTTCCCTACACCTGTGAGGTGGGGCCAGGTTCTGACTATGGTCTTTTGTAGACCAAGCAGGACTTCTGCAACTGTTGTTATCTTTTAGCATGGAACTATCTTAGCAAGATATTGTCAGGAAGCCACCAAGGGGCTTCCTCAGAAAAATAAATATTGTAAACAGGACTGATTTGAAACAAGGCTTAAGTGAATGGCTTTAAAAAAAAAATTAATTTGTAAAAAGCTTAACACTTAGTCTATGTAATGAATGAGATACTGGTGTGAGTATTTTGATATCATGTGGTACTAGATTTCCAAACACTACTAAATATGAAAAGTATTATGAAAAAGCTACAAGTCTCTTCAATATGGTCTTATCCATCCTCTCCACAGATGTTCCCCTTACTCTGACCTAAAGAGGACCTCAATATAAGCCTAAAGCAGGCGATGAGTCACAATAACGTAGCTAAAGTAAGTTGACCAGACCACACACTAGAAGATGAAGGGACGACGACGTTTCGTTCCGTCCTGGACCATTCTCAAGACAATCGACTTGAGAATGGTCCAGGATGGACCGAAACGTCGTCGTCCCTTCACCATCTAGTGTGTGGTCTGGTCAACAAATAAGCTTGAAGTATACACCCAGTATACACACAGGCTTCCCATCCCTGACAAAATGAACTATTAACATTTGTTAAAGTGTGATACTTGAGCAAAGATTGTCTAAACTAAAAACTTTAAGTAGTAAGAGTGCATCTTAAACAAAACATCACTTAGGAAACATACTTGGCACAATGGTAAACAATGCTGGAGTATAAGATTTAGATAATAACTATCACAAGAAATTTACATCAGAAAAATACTTCAAAAGTTAAAATAAAAAAGCATTAGAGAGATTCCTAGACTATATTATTATAATACATTATATTATATAATATAATGCAGAACACTATAATATTCTGCAGAATAAAAAAAAATAATTACGAGATTCAATGTAAGAACCTTTGCCCTAATTGCAAGAGGCAACTGAAATGCATTTGATATATATACACACACAATATAACCTCTTTCTGTCCCCCCCCCCCCCCCCCCCCAAGACTAGCATAATATCATAAAAGAGGAACGGGCCATACAAATACTTTTCAGGGATTTATTTCTTCTTTTGGATTTGGTTAAAATAGTTACCCACCTTCAGCACAGAGCTGCACCAACTCTAATAAGACTAATGGAACATATGCTATAATTCCCTGGTATTAAAATATAATAAGATCTCTTCATACAAATTTCCCCTTTTATATATATACAGTATTATTGTATTTCAGTTCAAGGAATATTACCGTCTACTATTATGAACGAATCCTGTGACAATACACCGAGTGAAAAGGATCACCTGTGTAATGTGTTTTATCATCAGAATGTCCGACTATGAAAATATGATCCAGCAATGTACTGAAGTAATTAAAAAACTATCTAAACTAATTTTTTAAACATTTCACTTTCCTACTGAGCTGGACCTTGATATAAAATTTACATAAAAAATATATAGCAACACTTTGATTATGAAATACTATATTTTATATCACACATACGTACTTCAGCACATAACATAAACCCGATATAAAAATTAGAGTACACGAGGGATTTGACAAATAAATATATATATACTGTATATATACTGTACTGTACTACCAAATAAACACATGCAAAAATAATTTAAAACATTTCAATAAACAGCACGAGCATAAACACTTATGATTCATGCAACGTAAGTGTTGCAAGATGATTCGATAATTGATTAAATTAGAGACTATCATCATCAAGAAGTTGGTAGAGTGATAATCCTTAAGAATTTACACAAAATTATAATACTGCATTATCATAATCTGAAGAAAGAATGAAGACGACAACCATTATTCTCTCTCTCGGTACCTATGTCTAACACTCTGGCTATTGGAGATTCATACAAATATTTCCCTAGAACAAACTAAAGGAAGGCACATAACCAATACTCATTTCTGAGAACCTTTAATTGTCAGTCTTCATTTTATTATCACTTATTAGCTACTAACAAGTTGCTTTTCCACAACAAAATGCTGAATAAGGCAGGCATTGCTAAGGTCGGCGAGTAATTTTTTGTCACAATCGACTGCATGTTACAATCGACGGCACGTTTCATATTTACTCATTATTATCCATTTCTAAATAACATGTACATAAAACCTTCCTTTAAATGCTGTGTGACTATGGTTTTTAAAGTCTGTTGTTTTGTTATAAATTACCTGCTATATGTACAATGCCTGCATGATATACTGCATGTGCAGATATCCATTTAAGATATACATTGGAGTTCCCGTTTTACGAACATTCACCTCACGAACATTCGTCCACATGAACATTCACCCAGGTCTCTATGTACCCCTATCATGCATAAAATCATTGTACTAACTCGCTGGAGCAACCCTTTGAATTTCCTGTCAGCAACATGGAGTACAGCTTGGGTTGTACCAGTACAACCAGTACTTGGGTTGGAGTACAACCCATACAACAGTATGGGTTGGGAGTTCCTGGCAGGAAGGGTGCAATGGGGGAGGAAGGTTCATGGGGGTTGTAGGGGGTGTGTGGGTGGGTGCCTGGGTGTGAGAGATACACTCCCAATACCTAGTGGCCTCAAGTCCTCTAAGACCCCACACAAAACATGATTTGTGTTGGCCATGACCACGATGTGTTTACTCTGTTAGTGAGGTGGGGCTCCTGGGCTGGAGATAGGAGGGTGGGGAGACGTTTACTCGTGAGGCCAATTACAAAATGACGTTCCACCAATACAGTGCACATGTATTTTTATTTATTTATTTATTCATATAATTGTACCACTTCGCTCTTCAAAAACAGCTAACTTTGACAAACAGGTTCACGGTAAATAATGTTTACCTTGAACTTTTGAATTTTGAATTACCTTGAAAAATTTTGAATTTGATAAGTTTTGGTAGCCTGGAAACGCATCTTTCCTTTATAGCTTTGCACCTATGGAAAATCACAATCTGTGTTCCGAACAAATGCTTTACAAACACGGTCCAGAATGTAACTTGTTCGTAAAATGGGAACTGCCTGTATATTAAATATTGCCGCAAACGTTACACACAGTAGTACATATTACTCTTTATGTCTGAACACACTGATCAAACAGTACAGAGCACTGTAGTGTGCTAGATCTTACTTGTACAAAAATGAAATAAAAACAATAATGCCTCGCAAATGCAACCTGGTTTATCAATAAAAAAAAAAAGGCCTGTTATCTGAAAATAAAAAAATATAGATGTTTTCAAATGCAAATACTCTACTAGTGTATATGAATATACAGTACATTAATTTCAGTCATATCAGTATGACTGCACCTTAATATTGTGACTTCTACTCGATTATGTACCTTATGTGAAAATATTTCCAATGTCTTTTTATGGTTTTAATATACTGTATAGTACTATAATAATTCAAGCTTACAGGCCGATACTGGAAGTTAGGACTTACTAACTGCATTCCTTACCATCCAATAAGCATTAGTTGAAAAGTGGAAGATTATAAAAGTCATAACCCCTTCTACCCCATACTGCTAGTAGAACATAAACTACATGGTATGCGCCTGGGATGAAGCATATGAGACCGGCAATGATGAAAACTGGACCAGATAGGCTCTCGAGCGGAATTGCTTCTACGACTATACCAGTAATGAGTAATACTGCAAAGAAAACAAAATTAACAATGAACACTTGTGTAAACTTTTTGTACAGATTATTATTATATTTTCAACTCTATTTACAGTTTGCATAGTTCTTTGGTAGATATTGCTAAGGCCTGTTGTACAGCCATTTAATCGAGATTGGGCATCCCTATAGTAGGTAATAATATATTGATCAATTCAGTCATCAACGGTAGTTAAATAAAGACTTGGGTCATATCTAGTTTTTTATCTACTGATAATCTTAAAACTATATAATCACAACTTAAAACTAACTTATGCCCATAATGAGAAGGGTGAAGGCTCCAGCAACTATTCTCCACTTTTCACGAACTTTTGGATGAAGAAACCACCATCGTGGAGATTCTGAGAAGTTGCTTCCGCAATCTCCAGGTATTAGAGAGTCACTGTCACGAGATATTGCCTGTAAGACAAACAGGCATACACCTTAATTAGCATTTATTTTAATGATTCATGAATTTTACATCATGAGCTATTCTGCACATTCTTCTAATCAAATAATAATAAAAAAAAAAAAAGTATTAAACCAGAATGGCCATTCTGGTTTAATGGCTATACTGAATGATTACTTTATGAATTGCAAGTATGCAATTCACAAAGTAATCTTACCGGTAGTTAATTATAATGTATATAAAAAATCAGCGTTGAATGTAATGAAATGACATTTTCTGGGCAAGGCCCGGAGGATCCCCGGAGCTATCCGGGCTGATATGAATGTATTAGACCCTGGCATCAGTCAAGCGAATGGAGTTCTAGGCCTACCGGGGAGCACGAGCCAGAACCTGGCCCCCTCTTCAGAGAGGCATGAGGAGCAATGGCCTATAGATATCCCCGTGTGGTTGGAAGCATTCTATACCTACCATTGACTGGGTCAGGCACCCAGAATGGCAGGCACCCCAAAACAAACCCTATCTGGTTAAAAAATTACTACCAAAAGCCAAACTATTGGACAGAACTTCCCAAACTAAAAACTAGCAAGACATCACAACCGTCACCGTGCTGCCGTCTGTGCAGCTATCCCCCTCCCTGGGAGGGGGAAGGGGGTAGCCCCAGACCCCAGCACCGGCTATCCTAACCCCTAGTTCTGAGGCTGGATGTTAAAACATGCGAAAACCACTGATCGGAGGGAGGGAGGGTTACCAGGGAGCCTCCGAGTCTCACCCAGAAAATGGTATTTCATTACATTAATCATTGGTTTTCTAGGGGGAGCCCCTTCGGCTCCCCGGAGCTACTTGTCTTGAGATTATCTTGAGATGATTTCAGGGCTTAGCGTCCCCGCGACCCGGTCCTCGACCAGGCCTCCTTTTTGTTACACCCCCCTTCCACCCAGGAAGCAGCCCGTAGCAGCTGTCTAACTCCCAGGTACCTATCTACTGCTAGGTAATAGGGGCAGCAGGGAGAAAAACTTTTTGCCCATTTGTCTCCGCCTCCATCGGGGATCGAACCCGGAACCTCAGGCTTACGAATCCAAAGCGCTGTCCGCTCAGCTGTCAGGCGCCCGATTTACTTCACCAAAGATAAAAACAAGAGGGACTTACTCGGGAGGTGATCGCCACTCGCTCCTCAACTTGAAGGCGAGACAACTGGACGCAACTACCGACCCAATACAACACATGCCCGACTAAGGCTAGGAACATTGATTAGGTAGCGAGCGGCCAAAACCATGTTCGACCTTCAAAAACTCCGTGCCCGAATGTCAGCCCAAGACGTGTTACCAAAGATGGCAACCAAAGCAGCAAACTTACAAACGTCATGGGCAAGAGCATAGACTGCAGGCTGGCTGGACCGAATAATTCTGTGGACGACCCAGGAGACCCAATCCCTGGAACAGGGAAGAAGGGTAAACCGAGTCAACCCAAAGTACGGCCCCGGCCACCAAGGCCGTGGTGCGCAGGTAACTGCGAAGAGTTGCAACCGGACACAAAACATGATGCACTCCGAACAAACTTACCACCAGGGCCAAAAGAGGAAAAACCTCTGCACTGGAGAAGATTTTGAAGCTCCCCAACCTGACCCCCAAAGGCCAATACCAACAAGAACTTTCGCAAAACAATCTTGAACCGAAGGGCCACAACAAACTGAGAAGAGAGAAAAGAGAGCACCCGGTCTAACGACCAGAAAGGCTCAGGCGGCACATGAGCAGGCAGGAGGCGAAACAACGCATGAGACAGCTTGCGGAACAGAGCAGAAGTAACTACATCCACCCCGAATGCAAGCTGAAGCGGCTCCACCAGTGCCGCACAATACGAAGCAACAGTATTTGGCATAAGATGACTGTCCTGAAACAACCAGGAAAGGAAGCACAAGACAACCCGATCCAAAATAGAAGAGAACCTATGGAGGGACAAGAAATAATGAAAGGAGCAAAAGGAAACTTCATACTGCTGCCAAGACGAAGCACACAGGTGGGACACCGTCAACGAAGCTACTTGCTCACCATACAAATGGTGATAAACTCGTGCCAGAAAGACCAGACACGAAGACCTGAGGAGAAGATAGAACCAGCTATGTAATGGACTGGTTCAATCTGCTGAAAGAGGCGAAGCCACGGGAAGATTCCTGGGCTCAGACACCAAGCAAGCAGCACCTGAAACGAAGGCTGGACCGGCTACCAAGGGGCCAACAGGACTACTCTCCCTTGGTAGGTCTCCAAGTGAGCTAAGACCTGGAGCAACAGCAGAAATGGGAAAAAAAGAGGTACAGATAACCCCACCTCGACCCGTCCTGCCTGAAGGCATCGACCCCGACAGCCTCGCAGTCGGGGTAGGGCGCCACATATAATGGGAGACACCGCGACCATACCGACGTGAAGAGGTCCACCACCTCAGCCCGTACGTCCGGCAGAAGAGCCAAACCCCGAGAACTCAGTAGACGAGTCACCCAAAGAGACCAGCCCCAAAGCACCAAGGACCACAGCAAACAGCAAAAGACCACGGCGGAGGTAGATCCCGAGCAACTTGTGGAAAAGAACCCCTAGCCACAAGGGCTGTACTTACAGGACACGTAGGGAAGAGAACTCTAGGCGCATGCAGCCCGAGTACTGATGAAAATACTCCTGGCTCGCACCAACAGACAGGACCACACCACAAGCCACAGCACTAAAACAAGTCTGAAGCCAGTCTCACGACCGCCAGGTCTCACATTAGCCACAGAACTAGGGAACAAATGCACTCCACTCCAGGTTGCAACTATTTTGACCATGTCATGGCACAGTTGACCAAGGCGCATCTGGGAACATCCTGTGCATAGGTTTGAACCCTTATCACGGCCCTTGTGGATTTCTTATTTGATACATAATGTTATTCTGATTTATGTGTGTACAGAACAAGGGGTTTGGATAGTTGGTGCAGGAGTCTGGGGCTCCCCCCTTCCACCTCCCGGGAAGGGGGGAGCTGCGCAGATGGCGGTGTGGTGACGGTTGTGACGTTATGCTCGTTTGGTCATTTTTTGTTTGGGGAGTTCTGTCCAATAGTTCAGCTTTCGGTAGCCAATTTTTAACCAGACAGGGTTTGTTTTGTTTTGAGGTGCCTACCTTTCTGGGTACCTAACCTGGTCAATGGCAGATATAGAATGCTTGCAACCACACGGGGGTTTCTATAGGCCATTTCTCCTCTTGCCTCTCTGAGGGGGGCCAGGTTCTAGCTCGTAGTCCCTGGTAAGCCTAACACTCCATTCGCTTGACTGATGCCGGGGTCTAATACATTCATATCAGCCCGAATAGCTCTGGGAAGCCGAAGGGGGGGGGGCACCCCCCAGAAATATGCCAATATACAAGCAGAAAGACAAGTTTTCTACAGTACTGTATATGAATTGGATCCAATTCACTGCGTATCTTATCAAGTGGCAACTGATTTAATGGAACTGTTGTAAAGCAAATTTTTGTACAGGTAAGTATCCACTTGATTTAATGGCCTATTTGGGGCTGTACCCAGATCGTTAAATGTGGAGTTCCGGGATTTCTGAAGATGTAAAGTGTTGTAATGTTTCAAGTAACATTCAGGTAAGATATATTTTGTACAGACAGCCACTTGGTCCACCAATCTATTGCCTTCTACCCTGTGACGTCACAGATTCACGGCACATTATTTTGATTTGTCATGAAGCAGGAGTATTCATTCTGTGACTTTGGACATATTTGTGCAGGAATGGAGGGAGGGAGGGAGGGAGGGATGGATGGATGGATGGATGGATGGATGGATGGATGGATGGATGGATGGAGGGAGGGAGGGAGGGAGGGATGGAGGGAGGGATGGAGGGAGGGAGGGATGGAGGAATGGATGGAGGGAGGGATGGAGGAATGGATGGAGGGAGGGATGGAGGAATGGATGGAGGGAGGGATGGAGGAATGGATGGAGGGAGGGATGGAGGAATGGATGGAGGGAGGGATGGAGGAATGGATGGAGGAATGGATGGAGGGATGGATGGAGGGATGGATGGAGGGAGAGATGGAGGAATGGATGGAGGGAGGGATGGAGGGAGGGATGGAAGAATGGATGGAGGGAGGGATGGAGGAATGGATGGAGGAATGGATGGAGGGAGGGATGGAGGAATGGATGGAGGGAGGGATGGTAGGATCTTGAGATGATTTCGGGGCTTTAGTGTCCCCGCGGCCCGGTCCTCGACCAGGCCTCCACCCCCAGGAAGCAGCCCGTGACAGCTGACTAACACCCCAGGTACCTATTTTACTGCTAGGTAACAGGGATGGAGGGATGGATGGAAACAGGATGTATGGAGGGATGGAGGGATGGATGGACAGATGGATGGAGGAATGGATGGAGGGATGGACAGATGGATGTATGTATGGTAGGATGTATGGAGGGATGAATGGAGGGATGGACAGATGGATGTATGTATGGTAGGATGTATGGAGGGATGAATGGAGGGATGGACAGATGGATGGAGGGATGGATGGATGGATAACTGGAAGGGAGGGAGGGATGGATGGGTGTTGAGTTGAACTATGTGACCTTGAAGCAGTGTGTGTGTGTGTATATGGGATGTAGGATGGGTGGGGAAGGTGTGTCGGTGGTGGGGAAGGTGTGTCGGTGGTGGGGAAGGTGTGTCGGTGGTGGGGAAGGTGTGTTGGTGGAGGGAAAGGGACGGGCTCACTCCGAAAACCCTAACACACTCGACCCCATTAGCCAGATTTGTTTCTTAACCACTGTGCTGCTCGCCTTCCAAATACGGCACCTCCCCCTGTGCATGAGAAATAAATTCTCGGGAAAAAATTCTTTTTGCTTTTTAAAATGTTAAAATACCCTTCCCTGATCACATATGTGAAAAAAAAAATCAAAATTGTTCTTACTATGGCCACAATGGGGTCCAGAAAATGGCATGTGACATCACGATTTGGTGGTCGTCCGTAACGTAGACTCCTGAAGCCAGTCGCCCACCAGTTTCAACATGCGCGAGTTGCCACAAATTTTTTTTTTTTTAACTTTTTGCAGACATTTATTAATATATTTGTTTTGTGTTTTCTTGCCAATCCTATGTATAATGAACACGTACACAATATTAGGGCAGTAGAACATCCGTACTGTCTCAAGACACTGTGTTATATGTCATTGGATGAATGTGGACACATTCAATGTGTCCACATATATCGCTCATATATGCAATGTTTTATGTTCATTTATGTATATTTACAACATATTTACACACTATACACTATCACACACTATATACATTTACCATCACACACACTTAGAACTCCGCAAGTGTGAGCTGCGACACCCAGCTAGCCCTTCCTCACTCCTCCAACACCTAGCTTACTCCTTACACCTTACTCACCAACATTCCTCCTCCCACCATACTGTTATTGTTTTTATTACACTACTTACAGACGTTATGTGTACGTATCTACATGTTTTATTCACCATATCTATGCAAGTGAGCCGGTATTGTGTCCAAACAACACAGTGGCCACCATACACTGTATGAGAAATCACACAGCAGCCAGCAGACAGCGCTACGACTACGACGCCACCTCCCTCACCAACATGGCTCCTCCCAACATAATCCTGTTGTTGTTATTACACTATATACACACATTGTATATACTCAAGTACATATACGTTCACCATAGCAAACCACTTAGCTAGTATGGTGTGCAAAACAAGTGTGGCTGCCACACACAGTGACACTATCTCATTTCCTCCCCCACCAAAATTCCTCCTCCCACAATACTAAGCACATATGTACATGGGTATATACACACATTATATATATATGGTTAATATGGAAGACGGAGAATGTGGTCCCAATATACTAAAAGGGCGACAGGCAAGAGGCACTGAACTACAGGCCAGTGTCCTCGACTTGTATACCATGCAAGGTGATGGAGAAGATCGTGAGAAAAAACTTAGTAACACATCTGGAGAGAAGGCACTTTGTGACAACCCATCAACATGGGTTCAGGGAGGGTAAATCTTGCCTGACTGGCTTAATAGAATTCTACGACCAGGTGACAAAGATTAAGTAAGAAAGAGAAGGCTGGGCGGACTGCATTTTCTTGGATTGTCAGAAAGCCTTTGACACAGTACCGCATAAGAGGCTGGTACATAAGCTGGAGAGACAGGCAGGTGTAGCTGGTAAGGTGCTCCAGTGGATAAGGGAGTACCTAAGCAATAGGAAGCAGAGAGTTACGGTGAGGGGTGAGACCTCAGATTGGCGTGAAGTCACCAGTGGAGTCCCACAGGACTATGTACTCTGTCCTATCTTGTTTCTGATATATGTAAATGATCTCCCGGAGGGTATAGATTCATTTCTCTCAATGTTTGCTGACGATGCCAAAATTATGAGAAGGATTAAGACAGAGGAGAACTGCTTGAGCCTTCAAGAAGACCTAAACAAGCTGAAGGAATGGTCGAACAAATGGTTATTAGAGTTTAACCCAAACAAATGCAATGTAATGAAGATAGGTGTAGCGAGCACGAGGCCAGATACTAGGTATCATCTGGGAGATGAAATTCCTCAAGAGTCAGAGAGAGAAAAGACTTGGAGGATGACATCACGCCAGACCTGTCCCCTGCAGCCCACATCAAGAGGATAACATCAGCGGCATATGCCAGGCTGGCCAACATAAGAACGCCATTCAGAAACTTGAGTAAGGAATCATTCAGAACTTTGTATATCACATATGTCAGGCCAATCCTGGAGTATGCAGCCCCAGCATGGAGTCCATATCTAGTCAAGGATAAGACTAAACTGGAAAAGGTTCAAAGGTTTGCCACCAAACTAGTACCCGAGGTGAGAGGTATGAGCTACGAGGAGAGACTATGGGAATTAAACCTCACTTCGCTGGAAGACAGAAAAGTTAGGGGGACATGATGCCCACATTCAAGATATGATAGAGCCCAATAGGCTCAGGAACCTGTACACCTGTTGATTGACGATTGAGAGGCGGGATCAAAGAGCCAGAGCTCAACCCACGCAAGCACAATTAGGGGAGTACAATTAGGCGAGTACACAACCACATTACTACCAAAACTGGATAAACCACTACCAAAACAACACACCCTGGACATGGGTGGAGAGGGAGGAGAACTACCAAAGCCTACCAGAAGTGACACGCAATATGGAAAATCATTCATATTTGCAAACATATAAGGCCTAAAATCAAAATAAAAAATAAAGTTAAGTTCATAAATGGCCTCCTAATAGAATCAAACTCAATGTTTGGTGCATTTACAGAAACCCACACAAAAGACCACATGGATAGTGAAATCTGGATCCCAAATTATAATCTATATAGATGTGACTGAGTAATTAGGTCAAGTGGAGGAGTAGGTCTGTATATTAAAAGAGGAGCTGGCATGCACAGATCTCCTGAACTCAACCAATAAGGTGGTAGAGGTACTTGGAATCAAGGTAGAAAATATAAATCTAATTATTTTAATATACAAACTGTCAGATGCAACAGTTGAGGAATTCACTAAGCAGATCCACCAAATAAAGAATATCCTTGATAACCTAGCAAACCCAGTACCAGATAATATCTTCCTTGGAGACTTCAATCTACCCAGTTTAAAATGGAAAATAGTAAACAATAAGATTATTGCAGCAAATCAACCTGATAATAACCAACCACAGGTCAGAGAACTACTGAGATTCTGTGACAAATTCTCGCTCAGTCAGCAGATTACAGAACTAACTAGGAACGAAAACACGCTGGACCCGATATTCAGGAACAATGATGAGCTAATCAGAGACATTACTGTCTCAGACACTACGTACTCGGACCACAAACTCATTGAAGTGCAAACTAACATTAATAATGGTAGTAGGCCTAAGAGAAGCAACATGCGAGAAGGGTTATTCAATAAATTCAATTTTAATAATAAAAGGATAGACTGGGAGAAAATAAACAGGGAACTTACAAACATTCAATGGAAAAATGTTCTAAGTAATAAAAATCCTACACAAGGAATAGAAAACTGACTTCTGAAGCATATGAAGTCAGTCTGAAACATGTTCCTTTGAGGAGAGCCAGAAAGAGGTCTACTGTAGAAAGAGAACGCAGACAACACTACAAAAAAAGGAAAAAATTAACGGAAATGCTTAACCCTTACACTGCTCAGGGGTCCTTGGGACATTTACACCCCTGTGCGCAAAAAAAAAAAATTCAAAAATTTTTTTCGTCTTCTAAACATGTTAATTTGTGTCCCCTGAGCATGGAAAAAAATATAAAAAAAATCGTAGGCGACATATTTTGGGCACAATTGACCGAGGAAGTTTGGCAAAAAGTGGGCGTTGACAGAGTGGTTGTCAGACCCGGTCAGTGTCACCCGCGCTGACAGATGGGAGCTGCCACAAAGATATTATTACCTAATTGTTTCAATGTCTCCGATTGATTTTTTCTTAGTTTTTTTGCAGTAATATTATTCAATAGTGTGTATTGTAATATATTTATATAATAAAAGTGGTGAATAATCGCTATACTCAAAAGTATGATGTGCATATTAGTGATTCAATTATTATGTTTATAAAACAATAAACAAATAGTTTTGCTGCTATTACACTCTATACACAAGTTATATATAAGTATCTGCATGTTTTGGTCACCATAACGAACCACTAAGTTGGTATTGAGAGTCGAAAAGCAACGAAGAGTTACCGCCACACACCAGCCAGCCACTCGCTGCCACTCCCTCAACACACGCACTAAACTTTCTCCCCCAACAATACCAGTTGTGGTGTTATTACACTATATACAGACGTTATATATAAGTATGTATATATTTTGTTCACTACAACTGTACAGCTAAGCTGATATAGTTAGTTCAGGCACTAAGAGTCTTAGCTATACACAGATGGCGGCTGGCGGCTCCCTCACTCTTTCAAGGCCACACACACTAAACTTTCTCCCCCAACAATACCGTTTGTGGTGTTATTACACTATATACAGACGTTATATATAAGTATGTATATATTTTGTTCACCACAACTGTACAGCTAAGCTGATATAGTTAGTTCAGGCACTAAGAGTCGTCGCTATACACAGATGGCGGCTGGCGGCTCCCTCACTCTTTCAAGGTCACACGCACTAAACTTTCTCCCCCAACAATACCTTTTGCAGTGTTATTACCCTATATACACATATTATATATAAATATCTACATGTTTTATGCACCGTAACTGTACACCTAAGCTTGTAGTGCGCCCAAAGAGCATAGTGGCCACCCTCTAAACAGCTAGACAAATCGTGCAGACGACGTCACCTCCGTCACCCATATGGCTCCTCCCAGCATAATCCTTTTGTTGTTATTACACTAATACACACATTATATATAAGTATCTACATTTGTGTTCACCATAGAGAACCACTGACCTGGTATGGTGAATGCAAACAATAACAGCTAGCCACACAGTCAGTAAACGATGCTGTCTCCCTCCATCTCTCAGCATCACTCCTCCCACAGCGCTAATTATTACAACAATCCTGCTGTTATCACAACCCTGGTTATTTATATCACAGTCATGGGTCATCTGTAATATTGTCATCGCTAAATAATAACAATTATATATTTATTTTGACATTTTTCGGCGATGCTGTGGTCACAAGCTGAACAGCAATGTTGTTCGCTCATGCTGCGTGCGCCGGCCTTGATTGCTCCAACAGTACTGTGCCTCTCACACCTGAGAATATTGGCCAAGATTTTTTTTTAAAATGGCATCTGTTTACAAGAGCCCTGAGGAAGCTACTGTGAACCCCGTGTAGCTGCGGGCCATTTGAATCAGGCTTGGCACCCTATGGTGTATATATACACCATGCGCACCATGGGACATGTTACTCAGGGCGTATATATACGCCATGCGCAGTTTAAGGGTTAAGCAGACACAACTTTCCATACAAAGAAGGAATAATTTAAACAGGGAGATTGAAGAAATCGAACAGTGACTTAAGCACTTTAACAGTCTCCGTGGTGTAGTGATAAGACACTCGCCTGGCGTTCCGCGAGCGCTTTGTCATGAGTTCGTATCCTGGCCGGGGAGGATTTACTGGGCGCAAATCCTTAACCCTTACACTGCTCAGGGGTCATATGGACATTTACACCCCTGTGCGCAAGAAAAAAAAAAATTCAAAATTTTTTTTTTCGTCTTCTAAACATGTTAATTTGAGTCTCCTGAGCACGGGAAAAATAATAAAAAAAATTCTATTATACATACCAATGACACAATTGAGCCGAGAAGTTGGCCGATGATGTCACAGATTGTGAGCGCTCAAGGGTGCTGCGTCAGCCAGCTGTCACTCATGGCCGCTCGCGCGGCCCGAGTTGCCGCGAATTTATTTTCGCGGAATTATTTACAGTATTCTTGGGTCATTTTACTCCAATTTTTTTCGCTAGTATTGTTCCAATTATTAGCAATAGACGTTGTATTATAATAAAAATGGTATAAACTCACTAAGCGCTCACATATTAGTGTCACAAGTATTCCCACCAAAATGGTATAATTTACAGGAAATATTCAATGTATTTGGGTTTTTTTCAATATACAGTAAACACAAAAATAAACTTGATATGTACATTTATTTACCAAAGAATTACACATTTAGTACTCCAGGAAACTGTGATACTGTGCGAAACAGTCGATATGGCACAGAGGGACGGCACACGCTTCGCACCATGTCAACACCAATTTGCGTTTCTGTGGCCTCAATTTGGTACTGGAACACACAACACACCGACGCTGGCCTGCTGCACGAGCTCCAGTTGGTGGTAATTTCTTGATTTGATGTATCAGAAAGGCCTCCCTGTAAGCGAGCCTGGGTGCAGGAGCATGGTTCAGTATTGGGTCTCGAATGGGTCTTTGTATACCAGGTGTGTCCTTGCCAAATTTACCTAGCAACTGTTTCACAACTTGGAAACTGAACGAACGGAAATATGGTTTTCTACCTGTCTTCACAAGAAACATATTGTAACTGTTCAGCATTGTTACATCAATAAGGTGAAAAATCATTTTCTTTGTCCACTTCACTGTTTTACGTACACACTCTACAGCACCCACCATCATGTCACATTTATCAACTAAACGCATGTTGATGTTGTAGTCCATCACACAATCTGGCTTGTATATTATTTGCTTTGTTGTTCTGTTCACCTTGCCACTGTCTACCATTGTACCAGGGTGAATGGTGGTCAACATGTTCACTTCACGTCTGTCTTTCCACCGCACTGAAAGCATTGCACCACTTTTTCTTACCTCGCAGTCACCTACTTGCATAGCAGTATCAAACACAGGCATTTCCTTTCATTTTGGCTTTACTGTTCCACACACTCCAGTCTTATTATCCAGCAAGAATTTCGTTAGCAAGGGACTGGTATAATAGTTATCTGTGTACAATATGTGGCCCTTGTTCAGATATGGTGCAAGCAGTGACTTCACCACACTACCTGAGAAGCCATGTTCGTCATTAGCAGGAATATCTATATTTGTGGCTGAATAAAGTATCATGTGTAACACCATTCCTGATTCACAGTCACAGAGCACAAAGAATTTCAGTCCAAATCGGTGACGTTTTGAGGGAATATACTGCTTGAAGGCAGCACGTCCTTTGAAAAGCACCAGGGATTCATCAATAACCAGCTTCTGAGCTGGTACGTAGTAATCTCGGAACTTTCCAATCAGTTCATTTAGCACGTGCCTCACCCTCCAAAGCCTATCATCCTGTGTCTCGTCAGCATTATTTGCAAAATGAATGCACCGTAGGATCAACAGAAATCTGTCTCGGGACATATATTTCCCGAACAATGGTGTTGGAACAGAGTTGTCTTTGCTCCAATAATCTGAAATTACGTGTTTCACACAATGTTTCATCAACATGCAAATTGCGAAAAACACATACATCTCATCAACAGTTGTCTCTTTCCAACGCTGTAGTCGCGAAAATTCTGAAACTTCCTCACCTTCGATGAGATCATCCGCAAGTCTGTTCGTTTCGTGAACAATGTGTTTCATTAGCGGCTCATCGAAATATGCAGTAAAGAAGTCCATTTCACACATTTCGTCACCAGTATCGGGGAAAAGATCAGTAATTCCCACATCTCTGTTATCAAAGTCGGGAATTTGTGGAACAAAATCTTCCCCATCACTCCACACACACAAACCTGCTGCCTTCCGAGAGCCATTAGCTGCACCACGGCGAGGAATCCGGGGACCAGGAGCTGAAGCACGCATTGTAACAGTAGGGGCAGGAACGGTAGATGAGGAAAAAGATGTGGAACATGAGGGAATTTGTTCCTCATTGTCGCCATATTGTCCCATGCGGCGGCGCTTGGCTGGGCGGGCAGCTGATGCGGCGAAACTTGTACTGGCACTGGGGGTAACACTATTCTCCAACTCTTCATCACTAAAGCCTGAGAAAGATTCACTTGTTTCAGACTCGTCAATCGTATCATAAACGTGCAGTGGTATAGATGAACGATGTGCTTGGGCACGGGGTGGTGTTGAGTGGTGTTGAGTAGCAGCCTCGAGAGGCATCCTCACCCTCGTGGCACCCACATGTTCCCCCTCACTATCCGTTGTTTCGATTTCTTCTGGCTGGGTATAATCTTCATCTATATCTGAGTCGTCAATATCAGACTCATCAACGTCCTTGAACAATTCATCTGCAATTTCGTCTTCGGTCAAGGACTGCGCGGCGCGGAGCGCTGGGCGAGGTCGCACGCTGGGTCGTGATGCGCTCGCCATGGTGTCTGGCCACTAACTAAGGCCTGTGAAACAAAGGAGGCCTGCTCTGGATTTTTTTTCAAAATGGCGTCTGTTTACAATCGCCCCTGGCTACGGTATGGGTGACCCCTTTACACCGCGGGACGTTTGAATCGTGCCTGGCACCCTTTGGCGTATATATACGCCATGCGCACGGTGGGACATGTTACTCATGGCGTATATATACGCCATGCGCAGTTTAAGGGTTAAGGCTTGTGACCCCTATACGAGTTCCTCACAAATTATTCCCATTCGCCTAACCGTGCGAAAAAAGTAATAACCAAGGAATATGGACACATACATGGACATATACTATACTAATTATAAGTGGACCTATCAAGATATAGGATCTAATACTGTAATGACCCATATCATAGGACCTAATAATGACCTGTATCACAGGACCTTAAGTATTGTGATAATATGATAAAAATTATTTATATTTACAGGTGTACAAAAGTTCTTACATTCTTGTAAAGCCACTAGTATGCAAATCATTTATGGCAGGTCCTTAATCTTAATTTTCCCTGGAATATGACCCGCCAAATCGTTTAACAACTAGGTACGAATTCACTGCTGGATGAATAGAGGCGTACAGTTGAGGATTGGTGCCTAGTCAATCCTCCCTGACAAGAATACGAACCCTGCTCAAATCGCTCTCTGGACGAGCGTCTTAACACTGCGCCACAAGGACTGCAATGCAAATGGTAACAGATGATGCAAAAAAAAAAAAAAGCGTTAAATGTAATGAAAGGCCATTTTCTGAGCGAGCCCCCAGAGGCTTCCTGAAGCCATCAAGCCGACATGTGCCATATTAGTTTGGTGCCATCAGTCCCTGAAGTTCTATGCCTACCGTGGGCCACGAGCCAGAACCTGGCCCCCTCAGAGAGGCTCGGGGGGGGGGGGGTGTAACAAAAAGGAGGCCTGGTCGAGGACCGGGCCACGGGGACGCTAAGCCCAGAAATCATCTCAAGATAACTTCAAGGAAGGTAATTATGAGAAGAGAGCACTAAGCTAGTATGTATGACATGGTATGGCTTAAAACTGGCTTGGCCAGTTTTGTATGTATATACTTGTCCTTAAAAATAAATTATTATCAGTACGACTATAGAGCAGATCAGCTCAAGGACCTTCAGTTTTGCTCAAGATACCTGAGAGCAAAGGAATGTGGCCCCAAGATATAACTAGCTCGTTCTGGCCTAGACTATACAAATACCCTCAAGAACTATAAAACGGAAAAAACTAACAAGACTCACGTCAACATCGGGTATAGCGAGGAGTCCCTTGACGCCGCTGGCCGCCCCGCCGCCAGTCAGAGGTCCCTCCACCCTCACTGTCACGTCTTCTGCACCAATATTTCCGTCGCGGGCCTTCGGCTTCAACGGTGAACGCTCACTTGTGGAACCATACAAGCGAATAGCGTCATCGGGATCTTCCTCAAAGGCATCTTCTATCGTAAATTTGGGTTGGCTCCTGCTTTGTTTACTAGCCATGTTTAACATGACGACCACACTAGCAAACTCCACCAGCGAACTGACGTCCAGCCAACACCTTCCCGCAAACAGTTTACTTTGCATTATAATACTAAGTTGGTTGGGGACAGGAAGCCTGAAGCCTAAGAATATAGTATGTATGTATATGTGTGTGTGTGTATATATATATATATATATATATATATATATATATATATATATATATATATATATATATATATATATATATATATATATATATATATATATATATATATATATATAAACTTCACACCTCAGAATTGACTCGAACCCAGAACGCCAGGAACACAGTGCAACTGGGGTACATGGTACCAAAACCGCTTGACCATCAGTGACCGTACAAAAGACAATGGTAGCCGAGGCTATTTCCCCATCGTGCCGATGGCACTTTGGTGGTAATCTTGGCATAGTTATTTCATCAAATCACCTCATTTTGTGGGACCACGTGAGCAACACAAATGCGAACAAGCTTGAATGGTTCCCAAGCATATATGCGACTGAAAACTCCACACCCCAGAAGTGACTTGAACCCAGACCGCCAGGAGCACAATGCAACTGGGGTACATGCTATCTTAACCGCTTGACCATCAGTGACCATACAAAAGACAATTTGGTAGCCGAGGCTAATTCCCCATCGCCCCGACGGCACTTTGATGGTAATCTTGGGCATAGTTATTTCATCAAATCACCTCATTTTGTGGGGCCACGTGAGCAACACACTTGCAAGCAAGCATGTGGAGTTTTCAGTCCCATGTATATATGCTTGGGGATCATTCAAGCTTGTTCGCATTTGTGTTGCTCACTTGGCAACATCTGTTAGATTATCTGTTAGAAGCAGACCAATATGGACTGCGTGGGGGCTATACCTCAGAAGCTCTAAGGGCTGGCATTCAGGACACAACGAGGTTAATGACATCATCAAGAGGAGCTTTGTCTCAGCTTAGTGCCCAACAAAGAGAGAACCTCGCATCCTAGGGGACCAAAACCCGGATGACCCCGTACTTCGCCCTGATGCCATCACAATATACCCCTGGAAAAGGGGTAAACAGTTGGTGTGGGACAACACCTGTGTATCCATCCTGTCTGACACCTACATACTTTTCGATGCTGATCAAGCAGGTGGGGCGGCCAACCACAGAGAAATAGCAAAATCAAAATCAATACAGGCGATTGTACAGGCAATACAGGCCTCTGCCTCACTGCAAATGCACCTGTATTCGGTGTGGATTGGGGCAGCGAGGCGGAGATCCATGGCAATTCGGAGGGCTTGCGGTGTGAGACGGGTGCCGGTTGCTGACATTGGGGTTGCTAATAGGAAGTCACCTGCATGGGTAGCTGCTACAACTCTAAGTCGGGCAGTGTCATGTGGTGTTGTTGCATCTTCTAGCAAAGTCCCTGCTTCTTGGTCGGCAATGGGGCGATCCCAGCTGGATTATTTATGGGCTTCAGAAGGTGGTGGTTGGGGTGCTGGTCCTACGAGAGAGACCCATTTGGTTGTGCAGTCTGTAAAGCTGGGATCATGTACTCCTGCCTGTTGAACTAGGTGCTCAGGTAGGATTTCCTTCACCAAGTTGTCAGACGCCACTGAAGGGGACAGGAACGCTGGTACAGCAATTTGTGTTGCTGTGCGCACGCCAAGGCCCCCAAGTCTGACAGGATGGGAGGCCTGTTTCCACTGTGAGTCGCTGAGGGAAAGGTTGAGGGCTTTTTCTAGTGTTGATTTCAGCAAGCTGTCGTACTCTTCTAATTTAATATTGTTGAAAGATGGCGAACATCTTAGAAAGTAGGTCAGCCAGGGGAGGGACAAGCATCTGGTGATGAGGTAAAGTGCATCATGCTCATCGATGTCTTCAATCCTCTCGTTCATCCTCTTCAGGTCAGTGATCTTCTTTCCAAGGACCTCGTCGATGGCATTCCCTCCAAGAGGAACACCTAGGAGTTTGCTGTCCTCAGGGTTGGTTGTATGAATATCAGGCAAAACAACCTTTATTTGCTCTATTATGTGCTGGTTGGTGGAGGTTATTTCGCACTTGGAAGAGTTCAGGGTGAGGCCTAGACTTGCTCCTTGCTCCTGAATTATTCTTATGTCGTCCAAAAGTGAGGCTGGGGAGCCGGCTAGAGTACCATCGTCCAAAAAACAAATATTGAGCTCACTGGAGAGGTTATCAAATTCAAAATTCAAATCGGTGACTTCCTTGATGACTAGGCAGAAAAAAAAGTAGCAAGGGGGTCACCCTGTTGGACACCTTCTTGTGATTCAATTTCATGTTCCCCGAATAGCAGAGTTAGATTCTTGCTGTAGCATGAGTTTACAAACGGGTAGAGGGAAGGAAAAAGGCGATGAACCGTACTGAGTACTGCATCCCTTCTAACCCGATTGAAAGCATTTTGGAGTCCAGTTTTATCAGGGCTTTTTCATCCGTAATGTTAGCAATGTAGGCTCTAGCTGCATGAGCCGCTTCCTCACACCCTTGGGGAATGCCAAACCCAAGCTGTTTTGGCTTCAGCGTGTCGGCTGCTGCCTGACTAACTGCTCTAGCAGCAGCCTTAGCGACGAGGTGCCAGAGTGAATTGCCCACAGCTATCGGTCTGATTCCTCCATCTTTTTTCTTCAGGGCACAGAGGGTAGCGCCAAAAAAGAGAGGCCGTATGGTCTCTGATATGTTGCCAGCTAGACATGTGATGGCAATTCTAGTTAGTTCCACTAGGAGGCCCTGTGCAATGTCTCCCATTGCAGGGTTGAGCATTTGTTTGATGTGGTTGGGTCTTAGTTCTGTGAACCCACCTGCTGATCCTGGTGGGAAGGATAAAGCTGCTTTATGCACCACGGATTCGAGCACACACAGGGGTTCTGCTCTGGTGACACCGACTAGGGGAACATTGTCGTCATGAGGAGTTCTGGGTGGGTGTTTTTCCCTCAGGGCTTGTGCTGTATCGGCATCCCTGATGGCAACTGTGTCTTCACTGGTGATGATTGTGATTGCCCCTATTGTGTTGCCTTCTGTTTTCTTGCTGACTGTTGCTCTGATTTTGGATGCCTCGGTTCTGCTGTTGATACCTTTCCTGGGGGGTGGGTGTTTTTGGTACGGGTGGGGAGGGGTGCCTGGTTGTTCTCTCTAGGAAAACTAGCATATATATATATATATATATATATATATATATATATATATATATATATATATATATATATATATATATATATATACATATATACTGTATATATATATAAATATATATATATATATATTTATATATATATATATATAAATATATATATATATATATATATATATATTTATATAAATTAATTAATTCATAAAATAAATTGGGAGTGGTGAGTGTTGCACGAGGGCTCCCTCCCCGACCAGCTGTCAGTGTTGTTGTTGTGAGGAGCGTCTGCAGGCAGGGAGGAGTCTCTCTCACTACCCACGACGGCTCCACGGTTGACCCTCTTCCTCACGCTATGCAGAACGTCATCAATACGGTCAAGGGCAAGGCGCTGGGCGTCGCAGAATACCTTACTCCCATCCTTAAGGTGAACAATAAAGACCGCAGAATCCACATTTTGTGGTCGCAATGCGACAATAGGCGTGTGGCAGCATGGTACTACTCGTGTGGTATCCGGAAAACATTGTTAGGCCCTAGACTAAGGGATTATTTTCATGCAAATTACACGTTTCCATCAAGAAGAAGAAGAGACTATGTTCAGATATACTTTAAAAATGATTTTATTGTTGTCATTTGGTTTTTATTGGTGAGGGTGACAATTTAGTAGTTAGGTTCAAAATATGAAGTTCCAGTGTTTATTATTTGGTAAGTTTAATGTTGGTCATCCAATTATGTAAACTGTCATATGCAATTTTGTCTGCCCTCCATAGACAGGGTTAGATAACTGTTACACTTCATGATGAACTTGGTTATGGTGCACTTGACCACAGTTAAATTAACATTTTCGCTTGGCGACGACTCGGCTTTCTCACTTTCTCAGCTCACTTTCGCAGTGCCTTATAAGTTAGAATTATAATTGTCATAATTAGCAAGCAGAAATTCATTTTCATCTCTTCTAGGCAAAATATAGAGAACAGTTGCAACAGTTTTATGGCAAAATACTGCATAGCATGTAGGTTGCATTGCATTTGCAGTAGATGAGGGGAAGGCCTAGCTATAGATAGTTGAGAAGGAAAGGGATTTGTGAGTGGCAGAATTTACTCCTTTGAGGCTCCTTGTTTTGTGACCTACCTTGCGGTTGCCTTACGTTGATTCTGGGGGTCAAGGTACCCATGGCCTGGTCTCTGACCAGGCCTCCTGGTTGATGGTCTGGTCAACTAGTCTGTTGGGCACAGCTGCTCGCAGCCTGATATGAATCACAGCCTGGTTGATCAGGTATCCTTCGGAGGTGCTTAGTTGAAGGCTTTTGTGAAATCTGGTTATATTACGTCGGCATTTTGTCTGGCTTCCATGGCATCTAAGGTCATGTCATAGTGGTCCAGCAGTTGTGATAGGCAAGAACTTCTTGATCTGAAGCCAAGTTGACCAGGGTCTCATAGATGCTGAGATTCCACGAGTTTTGTGATCTTACTACTTATCACTTATTTTTATGATGTGTGATGGTAGTGCTCTTGGTCTATAGTTTTTTGCCTCTGTTTTATTCTCTCCTTTATGGAGTTGTTATTTCTGCTGTTTTTTTTTTTAGTATGTCAGAGATAACACCAGCATTTTAGCTGTCTCCAAAAAATGTTAAGAGCCTGCGATATTGTTTTTTATACAATTCTTGATGAATATATAGTTCCGGAAATTGGGGCCTGGTGCAGAGTGTATGTGTATACTGTCTATGGCTACTTCATAATAAAGTGTAATTGTGTTATTAGGGTGACATCTGATATAATTGTTAATAATTCATTGTGTCGGGGGGAGGGGGGGGGGCAGGAAGCCTTTGTGTATTCATATACATTTTGGCTTTTATCACGATCCCCCTTCACTTTTGAAGGGGGATCGTGATCTTCACTTATTTTTTGGCAAAGCATATTAGTAAAGTTAGAGGTGTATTGCTATCAGCTTTATTACTTTTGTAGGAATCCAGGTTCAAAGAGACTGGCGTACTGACTCCTGAAGAGTTTGTCGCGGCTGGTGACCATCTCGTTCATCACTGTCCAACGTGGCGCTGGGCAGCTGGTGATGGCAACAAGACCAAGCCATACCTTCCACAGGAGAAGCAGTTCCTTATTACCAAGAATGTTCCTTGCTACAAGCGATGTAAGCAGGTAGGTCAAATGATGTACAGTGTAAAATGCCTCAATATGATTTTTATTCTGGGGGGGCGGGGTGGGGAAAGCCCTTTGGTGGTGCTCTGAAGCTGAGATTGCTCCATCTAAAGTCATATTAATCCAGCCCATCCTCATAAACAAAGGCCAAAAGTGATTCCATGCACCCACCAAACCCCCCCTGTTTATGAATGAAATGTAGATTACACACGACTCGCCACTGATGTTTGAACACTTCTCGAACAATTGCTTTGCTGACTACTTTTGTTCGAATCACAATGCTGTAAATGCTCCACCCACATACTACAAATATAAATACCGTGTATGTCGGCGTACAAGTTGACCCGGCGCATAAGTTGACCCCAAAAATTTAGGTGTAATTTAGGTTTAGGCCTATATTCGGCGCACAAGACAACACCCTAAAATAAGGCAGCACCACTTCAACTGCCCACTGTATGAAAAGATAAAATCACGGTATCTCTTAAATATACGGTAGTTAAACTGCATAAGGCAGGTGGCGACAGTGGTTGTCACGGGAGGCAGGTGGCGTCAGTGGTTGTCATGGGAGGCAGGTGGCGTCAGGGGTTGTCATGGGAGGCAGGTGGCGTCAGTGGTTGTCATGGGAGGCAGGTGGCGTCAGTGGTTGTCATGGGAGGCAGGTGGCGTCAGTGGTTGTCATGGGAGGCAGGTGGCATCAGTGGTTGTCATGGGAGGCAGGTGGCGTCAGTGGTTGTCATGGGAGGCAGGTGGCGTCAGTGGTTGTCATGGGAGGCAGGTGGCGTCAGTGGTTGTCATGGGAGGCAGGTGGCGTCAGTGGTTGTCATGGGAGGCAGGTGGCGTCAGTGGTTGTCATGGGAGGCAGGTAGTGTACTCATTAGTTGTGCTTGCCGGGGCTGAGCTTTGGCTCTTTGGTTCCGCCTCTCAACTGTCAATCAACTGGTGTACAGATTCCTGAGCCTACTGGGCTCTTATCATATCTACACTTGAAACTGTGTATGGAGTCAGCCTTCACCACATCCCTGCCTAATGCATTTTATTTGTTAACTACTGACACTGAAAAAATTCTTTTTAATATCTCTGTTGCTCATTTGGGTACTAAGTTTTCATCTGTGCCCCCTTGTTTGTGTTCCACCCGTGCCAAAGTGTGTCTGTGTCCACCCTGTCAATTCCTCTGAGAATTTTGTAGGTGGTTATCATGTCTCCCTTTACTCTTCTGTTTTCCAGGGATGTGAGGTTTAGCTCCCTTAGCCTTTTCTTGTAGCTCATACCTCTCAGTTCTGGGACTAGTTTGGTGGCATACCTCTGAATCTTTTCTAACATTGTCTTGTGTTTAACTAGGTATGGACTTCAGGCTGGAGCTGCATATTTCAGGATTGGTCTGACATAGTGGTATACAAGGTCCTGAACGATTCTTAACACAAGTGTAAGTTGTCAAGGGAAGACAGGTGGTGTCAGTTGTGAGGGTTGGTGTAGGGGAGGCAAGTGGTGAGTGAAGGTACATGTACAGCACAGGTGCGGACGATGAGTCACAATAATGTGGCTAAAGTATGTTGACCAGACCACACACTAGAAGGTGAAGGGACGACGACATTTCGGTCCATCCTGGACCATTCTCAAGTCGATTGTGCACAGAGTTTATCAGGTCTAGTATCACTAAACTCGACCCGGTCAACTTTGTACCCATTAATGGCTGAGCAGGCTGTGCCTTGTAATTACCTAATTGTAATTACCTAAGTGTAGTTACATGATGAGAGCTACGCTCGTGGTGTCCTGTCTTCCCAGCACTCTGTCAATATAATGCTTTGAAATTACTGACGGTTTTGGCCTCCACCACCTTCTCACCTAACTTGTTCCAACCGTCTACCACTCTGTTTACAAAAGATAATTTTCTTAAAATTCTCCGGCAGCTTTGTTTTGTTAGTTTAAATCTACGACCTCTTGTTCTTTGATGTTCCGGGTCTAGGGAATTCTTCCCTATCAATTTTATTAATTCCTGTTACTATTTTGTATGTAGTGATCATATCGCCTCTTTTTCTTCTATCTTCTAGTTTTTGCATATTTAATGCCTCTAACCTCTCCTCGTAGCTCTTGTCCTTCAGTTCTGAGTGCCACTTAGTGGCATGTCTTTGCATCTTTTCCAGTTTATGTGCTTCTTAAGATATGGGCACCATACAACCGCTGCATATTCCAGCTTTGGTCAAACAAAAGTCTTGAACAATTTCTTTAGTATTTTGCCATCCATGTACAGTATTTAAAAGTAATTCTGAAGTTAGAAAGTGTAACATAGGCTCCTTGCACAGTGTTCTTAATGTGGTTCTCAGGTGGCAGTTTTCTATCTAGAACCACCCCTAGACCCTTTTCTTTGTCAGAATTCCATAAAGATTTCTCACATAATTTATAGATTGTTTGGGGTCTGTGTTCTCCTATTCCACATTCCCTAACATGGCATTTATTCACATTAAATTCCATTTGCCAAGTGGTGCTCCATATATTTATTTTGTCCAGGTCTTCTTGGAGGGCATGACAGTCTTCTAGGTGTCTTATCTTCCCAATTATCTTAGCATCATCAGCAAACATGTTCATATAATTCTGTATTCCGTCTGGTAGATCGTTTATGTAGACAATGAACGTTACCGGTGCAAGAACTGAATCTTGTAGTACTCCACTTGTGACATTCCTCCAATCCGATTACGGCCCTCATTTTTCTATCAGTTAGGAAATTTTTCATCCATGTTAGACACTTACCTGTCACACCTCCAATATGTTCCAGTTTCCAGAACAACCTCTTACGTGGAACTCTGTCAAAAGCCTTTTTTAGGTCCAGATAGATGCAGTCAACCCAACCATTTCTTTCCTGTGAAATCTCTGTGGCTCGATCATAGAAACTGATTAAATTCATTACCCAGAATCTTCCAGATCGAAAACCATATTGTCTGCCTGATATTATATCGTTTTTCTCCAGGTGTTCTACCCATTTAGTTTTAATTATTTTTTTTAATATTTTGACAATTACACTTGTCAATGCTACAGGTCTATAATTGAAGGGGTCTTCCCTGCTGCCACTTTTGTAGATTGGGACGATGTTAGCCTTTTTCCACACATCGGCTACAACTCCTTTACACAGGGATGCTTGAAAAATCAGTTGAAGTGGAATGCTGAGCTCAGGTGCACATTCTCTCAGAACCCATGGTGAAACTCCATCTGGACCAACTGCTTTGTTCTTACTTAGCTCCTTTAGCATTTTCTCCACTTCATCTCTAGACACCTTTATGTGCACTATGCTGTTCTCTGGAATTCTTATTGTGTCTGGTTCCCTGAAGATTTAATTTTGTACAAACACACTTTGGAACTTTTCGTTTAATGTTTCACACATTTCCTTTTCATTTTCCGTGAATCTATTTCCTATTTTCAACCTCTGAATCTTATCCTATACCTGCAATTTGTTGTGTATGATTTTATAGAATAGACCTGGTTCTCTTTTACATTTGTCCGCAATCTCTTTTTCAAAATTTCTTTCTGCCTCTCTCCTTACTGCCGTGTACTGTAGTTGTTTCTCGCATCTTTGTATCGCTGGTATGTTTGGGGGTTTGGCCTCTTTCTGTATTGATTCCATTTTTGTGTCTTTTGGTCTCTGGCCCTCTCGCAATTTCTGTGGAACCAATCCTGTTTACTAGTTCTGCATCTCTGCTTTGGAATAAATTTTGTTGTGCCTTTATCATATATTTCTCAAAACTTGACATACATCTCATTTACTTCATGTCCTAACAGCAAGTCTTTCCAGTCAAATTCCTTAAAGATTACACACCACCAGTGTGGTGGTGTGTTAACCAGGTGTAATTCCAGGAAGTACTGGGGCTACATGTGCCTAGGGCTACCTTTCCTAGGTGCCCTGTAAGTACTGCCCTTGCAGTTTGGGGTTACCTTCCACAATCTGTTCGGGAACTGCCTCTGCAGGTTTTTTTTTTTTTTCGCTGCTTGGTGATTGCCTGCCCTTGGGGTTAGCTGGAGTTTTTTTTTCCTACCATTGGCCTTGGGTTGGAGGTAGTATCGTCGCTGGCACGTATTATAGTCTTGTGGGTTGGTGGTGGTGTTGTCGTCGTGTTCCTCCTTTACGGACAACCCAACCCACAACTCGGTAGAGTGCTTATACCTCACTACAAGATCACCCTTGGCGTTTCTGGCTCTTGGAGAGGGGCTCAACGTCACACATTTAGGGGATGCGGCTCCAACACTTAGCCTCGTTGTCACGTGCACACATCCACTCGAGCCGCTGTGACTCCCCACTCTCTCCTTAGGTGATGTGATCTCCTCAATCCCCTTTTGACTTATTAGTATTACCTTCTACCCTGTCCACAGCAGTGGTTCTTGGTTCTTTCTCTCTCTCTCTCTCTCTCTCTCTCTCTCTCTCTCTCTCTCTCTCTCTCTCTCTCTCTCTCTCTCTCTCTCTCTCTCTTCTGTACTATTTCATGGGAAGCCTCACTAGGACAAGGGCAAACACCAGCAAATTGGAATACATTTACTAGACAAAGCACATACACAATACATACACACATATAATAAGAATGAATCATATACTCTATACTATTACAATCAGGTTGCACTCCAACACCATCAGAACTCTCTCATCAGCTTATCAAGTGGTATCCTATCTCCTGGTTCACCACCTGATACTATCAACCTCCTGAAGTTGATCAAGTCTACATACACTGTTGCACCATCAGCAAGAGAATATATATATGTATCTATAAATGTGTACAAAGAAAATCAGTATGTGAATGCAATAACATATATCATTATAAATGTTCCTTGATATACAACAATGATCAATCGATCACTCTATCAGTCCTAGAACACACACATCTGTAGGTAATCCAGCCTACGACTGTAACTCTAAACTTCAGTATAAAACACTCCTTGACATAAGAATGCAAACAGTCACTCACCTCTCGCTGCGTCTTGCACGCTAATGACAACCAAACACTATCAACTCCCTACAAGTAATCCACCAGAACTTCCCTTCCACCTCTGGAAGTTCACTACCCTGATATCTTTAGGTTCTTCTGGGCTTAACTACCAGGATCCTCTGCAGCTCCTCCAGGCTGCTACCATGAAGTTTCCTTGAGCAACTACGGTGCTTCACCCTTCTGCTAGGGTCCTCCACAGCTCTCTTGGCTGCTACACCATGAAGTTCCCTCGAGCAACTATGGTGCTTCACCACCTCTACAGAAGCACGTGACACTCTTCACTGCTTCTCCTCACAGCTCGAGGTCCTCGTCTCCACTACCTTGGAGTCTCATCAACTACTTCATCTGTGCTGGCTTCGAAGTTCTCAGCAACTTCTTCCCCAAAGACAAACCTGCAACCCGACCGGGAGCCGGTCGGCCGAGTGGACAGCACGCTGGACTTGTGATCCTGTGGTCCTGGGTTCGATCCCAGGCGCCGGCGAGAAACAATGGGCAGAGTTTCTTTCACCCTATGTCCCTGTTACCTAGCAGTAAAATAGGTACCTGGGTGTTAGTTAGCTGTCACGGGCTGCTTCCTGGGGGTGGAGGCCTGGTCGAGGACCGGGCCGCGGGGACACTAAAAGCCCCGAAATCATCTCAAGATAACCTCAAGAAGATAACTCAAATAAAATGTTTCCCCTTTAACACATAAACAAAAATAATCACACAATATGTTTGCCTCAAACCTCTACATACAGTGAGAGTGGACTCCCCCGTTGGGCGGGTCCATGCTCCACATCGCCTGGTGGGCCTCACTCACTCCGCCTCCCTCACTCCGGGAGGGGCCTCCGCCATCGGGAGCTTTGTCACCTGCCAGCGCTCAGAGGGGATGGACGTCGCTCCATGTTCCTCCCTCTCCACTCTCTTATTTTAGGCTATCTGCCTTATCAAAACATGTCTAACTTATAAATAAACATTGCTACTGTCGCTGGGCACACGACCAACTACAAGCAATCACTATGAACTGGCTTAAATCGTGCTTACCACAGATTGTCTCGTCTAGGGCGCTCCTCCCTCTGACGAAGCTTAGTCAGGGCGCTGCCACGGCCCATGATAATGCCTCTGGGCGGTTTAATACTCTCCTCGTCGACCAGGACTTGAGACCACACGTCCCCAGCTCGATTCCACAGCTGGTACGTCTGCACACTTCTCTTCTCTTCGAGATATATCACTAGGGGTTCCCTTCTGACGGGAGCTCAACGGAGCGCGGCTTTTCCCCTGAGATGTCTGGCCTCAAGTGAGGTCAAAGCCCTCCAGAAGCAAGCCTCATGCCTCCAGCAAAATGTCCACATCTCCTAGCCAGTCATTTATCTGTTTTCTTCTTCACTGCCTATAATCTTAAATTGTTCATCATATCCAACAAACTATTTTACATCTGTGTTATTGCCTCTATATTTCTTAGACCTTCTGGTTAGGTCAGGCTTGCTGAATAACTCTCAAGGGGGAGACTCGTTTCTCCTGCAGGCTGAGATCATAACACACGTGCGCAGGGTACTGTGCAGCTGTCTTGTAATATGCATAGCGGCCGGCTCTGTTCCTCTTGGAGATGACATGCTTTTGTGAAGTGTTTATTTTCTTTTGTTTTGTTTTGCCCGGTGTGGCTGTAGGACCACTTGTATTACAGTATTTGGGTGGCTAGCTCCTCATGTTTGCACATGTCGCAGGGGTTCAGCATTTTGTTTGTTTGGTAGTTTTGGGATAACAAGTTAGCAGTATTACCTTGCCTGGGCTTCCCTTAGCAATCAGTCTTAGGGCCCTGGAAACCCCTCATTGGGGTTCATTGGTCCAATGGATGCGTCCTCCGAGTCCCATCTCGTTTCGTGTGAGTTTGAAGGTTGCTCTGTTCCCTTGTCTCAGGGCGGCACTCATCGTTTTTGCCTCCGCCATGCTTCCTGTTGGGTCAATGACACCTTTGACCTGGAGTTCTGCGAGTGGTGTTCTTTGCTTGTACTCCAGTTCTCACTCCACTGCTATTGATATTCGGGTGTAGGCAGCTTCAGCGTTGCATGCGTGGCTTTCTTGGTGTTGAGACTCAGGCGGTTTTGGGGACTCCCTTCTGGATCGGCGGCGGAAGCCTTTGAGCCTGTTTTTCCTGTTGGGGCTTCAGAATTGTGCCAGCGGACACCCGTCTTCCCTGCTTTTCTAGTGGATTCTGCCTTTTCTCCAGAGGCAGGGCGTTTGGAGGACAGCTCTGCCCCAGGTCCTGATGATGTGGTGTAACACTCCTGGCATGAAACATCCATCAGCAGACTGGCGTTGTACTTGCCTATCAACCCAGTGTTGTGGGAGTCTGGGAACAGAAGGTGCTTCCCAGCACTGCTTCCCAGCACTGCTTCCCTACCTTCACGGCTGCCTGCTTGGCACAAAAACCTCACCCAGATGCCCCACCCTGCCAGCCCTCCTTCCCTGCCTGGCAGCTCACCTGCTCTGCCCCACCATACCCACCCTGGCTGGCTGCCTCCCTCCCTCCCTACACCAGTTTGCCAATAAATTTCACAAGTGAAATTATCTAAATAATTGTGATGGGCTGCTCGAGTTAGAAGTGGTGGTTGTTGCATTAGATTTGGCTGCTCGGAACAAAAAGTTCCAAGTGGCACGGGCTATGGTGAGCCCGTAATATGTTGAAAGACTTATTTCTAGTGCTTTTGTGCCTATTTTCTAAAGGCACTGGTTTAAGATTGCAATATCTTGCCATGTTTCATTATCTTGCCATGTTTCATTATCTTGCCATGTGAGGGCTTGGTTTATTTGTTCCCAGTTAATCTGTTAATTAAATTGAATTTGCCGAATTCAGCAAATTCAGATTGAAGCACGAACTTATCTGAAAGATGCCGCCTTGTGGGTTCTTTATGCCTTCAGTGTTTGTGACTTTTTACTAGATTGAATGCCCTAGAGTTGGCCCGTCTTGTTTTTAGGAACCAGAATTGGAGGTGTTGGTGAGTTCCATCTTTGTTCTGTGTGGGGTTCCTCTTTCTTCTCTTTGGGTGTTGTATACTTGGCTTCTGCTCCTTTTTTCCCTTCTCTGCTCCCCGCTTCTTAATGTCTGAGGGTTTCGGAGTCGAGGCAGGGTTTTGCTTGGGGTGTAGCTCAGCCTTCTCTGGGAGTGGCTCCTTCCACTTCGGGCATGGAGACATTTGAGCCCCACTACCGTGAAAATAACATTTTATGTCTGGGGTCATGGAGGAATAAGCTAAATAGCTTTACAGACAGGTTCTTCTGGTAATTATCCATTATGTGATAGGTAAAAAAAAAAAAATTTGCTCAGTGAACTTATCCCATAGCGCATGGTAAATAAAGTTATGAATGATCATGCCTTTTAATATGGGTCTGATAAATGGTTTTAAATTGTCACATTAGGAGAAACAGTGAGTCTTGGGAAAGCTGTGAGCATATCTAAAACAAAATTTTATGATTCATATTCATTATGAGTTTTACATGGAAAAATATAGAAGATCTGATTAAAAAGGCAAGTTTCCAAGAACCAGGACTGACACAAATACTGATCAGTCCTGGATGATATGGTCCAGATTTTGAAGATGTGCTTGTAGATTCAAACACTTGCAGTATAGGTGAAATTGTGATATGACTGTAATCGCAGGATAGCGTACATGATCATCTCATCGAACAGTAAGCAATTTAAAATGATAGTAGAATTTTGTCTTGGTTAGGTCCACCATTGTACATCCATATTGATGTATTATGACCATATTTACATTTGTATAAAAGCTGGGTGATAATAACTGAACCTCAACATTTGATAATACTGTATCAGCATCACCCTGTTATTCAGTGTATGATATCTGCACTTCATGGGCTAGAGCAGCTTTAATGAAATAGTTTAGAATAAACCTTGCATAGTTGTACTGACCACTTGCATCAACATGCAAATCATTTTAAATTGACTGTTGATATTAACAAATTTATAGGCCCCAGGTTTTGCCTTGCATAGAAGAAATCATTGTTTAGTTGCTTGCTTACAAACACAAGTCATCTAGATTTAGTTTTGAAGGTAGCTTTAGATATTGTGCATTACTGTACATACAAATGAAACAAAAACAACTACACAAGAAACAATAATGGTTGACATAGTCCTGCTCCTCTTGTATTTTTTATCCTGCTAAAAGAGAGTTCTTGTTTTAACAGATGGAGTATCGAAGTGAACAGGAGTTGGTGTTGGAATCTGAAGGTGATCCAGATGGGGGGTGGGTAGACACTCATCACTTCAGTGACTCGGCCATATTGGAGGAGAAGGTAGCAGATATGTCCCTTGAGGATAAGGTTGGTTGACTATTCCTGCTCTATGGAAAACAGCGAGTGGAAATCTTTTTTATGGTATGTTTACACGTTCTATAATTACCAAAGTCTAGTTACAGGATGAGAGCTATACAACAACACTATATGACTTTTTGAAGCATCTGATGATTTTGGCAAACACTATCATCTCATTTAAATTACTCTATCCATCACCCACTCTGCTAAAAAGTATCTACTCAAGCTTTTTTGACACGCCTGGTTTTCTTATCTTGAATTATGTTATCTTGTTTTTTATGCATATTTAACATTCTTACTTAGAAATTTTTTAATTTTTTGCAATTTTGTACGTGGCGATCATATTACCTGTCTTTGTTCCCTAATTTTGGCATATCTGATACTTTTAGGGTCTCCTCATTGCCCTTATTGTTAAGGTATGGGAGCATTTAGTAGCACGTCTTTGATTCAGTTTATTGGTTTGCTTTTCGAGACACGAGCATTGTACTCGAGTTTAGGTTTCTCAAGTGTTGTGAAAAGCTTTTAGCATTTATCCATCCATGAATTCAAAAAAGCAATTCTGAAGATGGCCAGAGTAACACAGGCTCTTCTTTCTATGCTCTTTTTTCATGATCCTATGGTGACACCTTACTTTGCTCCTCGGCTCTCTCTTGCCTACTTATTGCCTGTCTCTACTTCATCACAATCGACTTGAGAATGGTCCAGGACGGACCGAAATGTCGTCGTCCCTTAACCTTCTAGTGTGTGGTCTGGTCAACTATGGTGACAGTTTACTATCCAATACCACCGCGAAGAATAGTTTTTTCATCCAAGTACACATTTTACTGTTGCGTTAAACAGAGGCTACAGTTAAGGAATTGCGCCCAGTAAATCCTCCCCGGCCAGGATACGAACCCATGACATAGCGCTCGCGGAACGCCAGGCGAGTGTCTTACCACTACACCACGGAGACTGCTTTCTTTCCTTCAGTTGTGATACAACTAGAGATGAGTTCTTTCATCATCTACCTGCTGCTGTGTTGCAATATCTGCAGGTGGATGTTGATTTCCAATCAGCCACTCCTGCCCCCCTGACAGTTCATTGTCGTTAGGACAGGAGGAGCTGGGTCTTACAGCCCTGGCTATGGACTTAGTGATGGTTTTTCATACTGAAATTTTTATTTTGGTGCAGTACACATCTTAAGTAGTTCTCCTCATACATTAATCGGTGGCGCGTGCATCGTCCTGCCCTGATGGAGCTTGTTGCGCCGATCCTGCAGGATGAGGTGTCACTGTTTTCGCTTCATGTCTCGTGTGTCTGCTTGTGGTGCTCGCTTCCTCGTTGGCCTCTGCCTGGGCTCTGGCTCTTAGGTTTACGTCACCATTTTGTCCTTGCTGTTTGCCGAGTCTGCAGTTGGGCAGTTTCTGCAAGCGGCTTATTCTCATTGTCATCCGTTATCGGACTTGTTGGTCCTTCAGAGGTCTCAAGGGGGGAGGTGGTTCCTCCTAGATGGGGCGAGTCTTCTTGCCCGGGTTGGTTCTTTCCTGGCTCGCCAAGTTTAGGTTCCTGGTGCTCTGGCGGTCGTTCCATCTGGTTCCCTGACGGCCTTGGTTTCAGGCGCGGCTTGCTCTGTGTCCGCGCCCTGGGGTTTTTCCCATGGCTCCGCTTCTCTCCGATGCTCAGTCCGGTCCATTATGGGGCTGGTTCGGTCTTCTCCTCGAGTCTTCGCGTCTGGTACTTTTGACTCGAGTCAATCACCATCTGTTTGGTGATAGGTGGTTTCGTTGGTGGTGTCCCACCTGCGTGCTTTGTCTCGGCGGTAGTATGGGGTTCCTGGCGGTCCTTCCCTTTTCTTTTTATTTCTTTGTAGGTCTACTGCGCTTTTGTTGAAGTGGTCTTGTCATTCTCTCATGGAGGTTCACGACCGTCATCTTGCCACATACTGTCGCCTTGTCTCGGGGAGTTGAAGGGGCTCCCCCTAGAAAACCAGTGCTGAATGTAATGAAAGGCCATTTTCTGGGTGAGACCCGGAGGCTACCTGGCAACCCTCCCTTCCCCCGGTCGGCAGGTTTTTGTGAGTTTTGACATTCCAGCTTCGAGCTGTTAAACTGATGGGTTTATCACTGACAAACCGGCGATCCACTGATGGTGGATCGCCAGTGTGGTGGGTCTGGGGCTACCCCTTTTCCCTCCCGGGGAGGGGGAAGCTGTGCAGACATGCGGCGAGGCACGTGTGACGTCTTGCTCGTTTTCAATTGGGGAATTTTGTCCACTCATTAGTCTTCTTTAGTTGTTTTAACCAGAATAGGGGTTTGTTTTGAGGCGCTTGCCTTTCTGGGTGCCTGGCCTGATCGATGGCAGACGTAATTCTTCTAATCACATCTGCATTTCTATAGGCCATTGCTCCTCGTGCCTCTCTGAGGGGGCCCAGGTTCTGGCTCGTGGTCCCTGGTAGGCCTGGAACTCCATTAACACAAACTGATGCTAAAGTCTAATGATATACATATCAGCCTGGATATCTCTGGGGAGCCTTTGGGTTTCACCCAAAAAATGGCATTTCGTTACATTCAACACTGGTTTTTTAATAACTCGATGAGTGATTGTAGCAATGCCTCGGGATGGTGACTTGTGCAAAGTATTGCACATGATTCCTTGTTGTTGTACAATTCAATATATTTTGTTCCACCACCCATCACAGCCATGTATTTCTAAATTCTGTCCTCTATCCGAATATGCTCTTAATCATTTGAACCAACTTGCTGTCTACTCGAGTGTAGTGGTCTACGTCCTAAACTTTACAATCGATGACCCTAGGAACGATGCCTGGGCAGGACAGAAGTGATTGGACATGTGTCCTTTCACCCAATGACTGTTTGCTTACCAGTAAAAAAGTACCTGGATATTAGGCGACTGTTGTGAGTTGCATCTTATGGATGGTAAGGACGTGACTTAGAGGACCTCGGTAAGCTTAAGTACAGGCTTTCTGTTCCTAAAAATGGAGTTATAAATAATGTAGATTCATTTCATTGTTTAGATTTTCTTTACTGTATAAAAATCTTGTACATTTAATTTTTTTCTCAGAAAGCAAGTTGCACTGACAACAACGACGATGACGATGATGACGATGATGATGATGAGGATGAAGAGGCAGCAGATATGGAAGCTTTTGAAGAGTCGGGGATGCTTGAACAAGATGATTTAGTATGTTGTGAAAGCTTGCTGTGTTTGGACTTGATAGTGATGAAAAAATGTTATTACAGTACAGTACTTTGATTTATTGTTATAATAGATGGGGTACCCTGTGGTGTCTAGGTCGACCCTGTCTGGATCAGTGTACCATGTACCAGTGTACCGGGGTACTCTGGGTCGACCAATTGCCAAATATGTCTTGCTTGCGTGTTGCGTTCCCCTTCTTCTCGCCCTCTTCCGCTTTCTCAGTTTTGTGACTGTTTCGAGGCCTTGGACCCCGACACCACCACCCACCACCACCACCTCATCTGCTTCTTTGTGTTCTGGGCAAGAGGTTCTTCCTCCTGGTTCTGTGTCTGGTGTTTCCTTCCTTCTTTCCCAGTGGTTCTTGTCTCCTGTACTGTGCCCAACTGTTACCAATGTTTTTCTTCAAGTTGTTCCATCCTTGCCCCATGGAGGGTCCTTCTTCCGAAGTTTTGTAGAACCTTGACCCTCATGACTAAAGCTTTTACCCCTCCTACAGTTCTGAAACACCTTTTCCTTGCTCACGTTTCTTTATACTCCAGCTCCATCTCCGTCTTCACAGATGGATCGAAGTCTGCCGGTGGTGTAGGCTACTCCGTTGCAGCTACTGACTGCACCTGTGTGTGTCACCTGCCACTGGAGACTAGCATCTTCACTGCAGAACTTTATGATATTTTGTATGCTCTTCGTCAACTGCTTTCTCGCTGTAATTCTTCTTTTATTTGTGTAGTTGACCCTTGCAGTGCCCTCATGGCTGTGTAATCCTTTAATCTTGTTCATCTTGTGGTTGTTAAAATTCAATATTGGCTGTTTCTCATCTCCAGCAGATTTAAGACAGTCGAGTTTTGCTGGATTCCCAGCCATATTTGTGTTTCCTTAAATGAGGAATCGGATGCTGCGGTGAAGGAGGCCATCTGCACTTGTCCCATTTACTGTAAAGGAGTTCCTTATTTAAACTTCTACCCAGTTATTCATTCCTCAATCCGTGCCCGTTAGCAGGGTTGTTGGTCTTCTATTACTGGTAACAAACTACGTGCTCTTAAGAGTAGTGTGTCCCCATGGCCTTCTTCCCACAGTAACCAGCATTGGGAAATGGCTCTGGTGTGGTTACGTATTGGCCATACAAGTTAAACTCCTGGGCACTTAGTGGAGTGCCACCCTGCTCCTTATTGTCCAAATTGCATTGTCCCTCTTAAGGTTGTGCACATCCCTGTTGAATGTCCTGACTTCCAGGATGTGCGTGCATCTTGCTTCCCAACCATCCCTCACAGTTACTTATCCCTCGATAGATTCCTTGGTGAATCTGATTACTTTTGATATTGTTCGCCTTGTGTGCTTTTGTTCTTGTATTGGCATACTTAGTAATATTTAGCACCTTATTAATATCCCGCACATTTGACGGTGTTGCATACCCTCCCTGGCTTAGTGCTTTCTTTTGATAATTACTTATTCAAATCTTAGTAATAGGATGTTAAGTTAACAAGTTTGAAGTTTATATCTTCAGTGATTAGAGCCACATATCTTTCTATTTGTTTGTTTAATTTTGCTATAGGTTTAGTGGTATGAATGAATATGGCTAAGTAAATAAATACAAGTCAGAAGAAAACAAATGCAAAGATTAGGGGGGTTCTAATCTAATGGATATGAGTGAGAGATTGTTTTTGTAAGAGCATTTTTGTGTTTTGTTTGCTTTTAGCATGTAAAAATAACTTATGAAATTTAAATTAGGATTTAATTATCACTTGGTACCAAAATTGGCAAGGCATTTGTTATGCTTGTTATTGGCCTCTGGCCTCATGATTTGAAGTGCAGTGCATCCTCACTCTAATGAATTCCCGGATGATCCGAAAAAATTGCATTCGGTACTAAATGTTTAGTGGAACATACAAATGTTGGATTAACCCTTAAACCACGCAATACATACATACACAGGCGATGAGTCACAATAACGTGGCTAAAGTATGTTGACCAGACCACACACTAGAAGGTGAAGGGACGACGACGTTTTGGTCCGTCCTGGACCATTTTCAAGTCGATTGAAAATGGTCCAGGACGGACCGAAACGTCGTCGTCCCTTCACCTTCTAGTGTGTGGTCTGGTCAACATACATACACGATTTGACATAACTCGAGTTTTTAAAACTTGCACAAGCGCTTTTAAATTTTTTGTGCATAATCAACTAGGTAAAAGCTCCAACTTTGTTTAAAGGATCACAACGTAACTTAAAGAACAAGAGAATCAAAGTTAATTTTAAAATTTAATGTTGAAAACTTCATAATTTTCAAATCGGAATAAAAAATATGAACTATCACCAATTGTTCATCTGGTGGTGTTATTCTCGCAGAATAGCATATGAACTTCATTTCCATCAAATTAAATACAGGTTTTCAATATAGCTTACTGTAAAAAAATTGTCAATATGGCATTTGAAATATGCCGCAAATTTAAAAAAAAAAAAAATGATTGCTCCAAATGTGTAAAATTTTTGAAAAATTCATTCCGAAGGGATTGTCGAACAGGCAGCCGAGCACACAATATGACGAAATAGTAAGAATCGGTAAAAAACTAGAATTTTAGAAACCACTCAAAGTTGAAACTCTAGTTTCAGAGATAATTGAAGTTGAAGTTATCAACAATGAATAAAGGTAGTTTTAATTCGTTAATTTAATTGTATGTTTTAATAAACATTGTTTGGCATTCGTACTCGAATATGTGAAAGTTGTAGGTCAATATGTGTTGAAATGAAGTCAAGAAAAAATAACCCCCCAAAAAACACAAAATATAGGGATAATTATAATAATTACAGAGATTTAGGGGATATATTTAGGGTATACTTTATGTAAGTGAAAAAGCCCTAATATGGTCCCTAATCATCAAAATAACCTAAAGAGACAAAGAAAATAGTTTGAAATTTGAGAAAAAATCTGCCCAAAAAAAATTAAGTCCCAAGTTCTGTGAGTTGTGACTGATTTGTTTGTTGACTAATTTCATTCTATCTTTACATAGTTAGGGAAACATATGCATTCTCCAGGATGTAAAGGTTACAACAAAATCAAATGATAAACAAAGGAGAAAAAAAACTAAAATCTTAAAAAAAAAAAAAATTTCTCATAAAAAAAAAAAAAACAGCGTTGCATGTAATGAAACGGCATTTTCTGGGTGAGACCCGGAGGCTTCCCAGAGCTATACCAGGCTGATATGCTAATGTCAGACGTTGGCATCAGTTATGTGTATGGAGTTCTTAGGGTCTACCGGGGACCACGAGCCAAAACCTTGTCCCCCCCCTCAGAGAGGCATGGGGAGCAATGGCCTATAGACACCCTCATGTGGTTGGAAGCATTCTATGTCTGCTATTGACCGGGTTAGGCACCCAGAAAGTTGAGCATCCCAAAACAAACCCCTATTCTGGTTTGGCTGCCCTGGCTTCTTACCTCCTGCGTGACCCGTATTACGCCTCGGTGATGGGTTCGTCATCTTTCCGGTTTGGGATTTTGTTCTCTTTCTGGATCCGTTATGAGGTTCCGGAGTCGTCCTGGCTGGCAAACTGTCCTATTTTTGCTTTGGAGGCTTGGCATTCTTTCGTGTCATTCCCGCACGCTTGAGTGGCGCGAGGTCTCGATAGTGGCGAACTTGAGCACCTCAATGAATATTTGTTTGCACCTGCCCTTCCCTGGAATGTTGGCGTTCTGCAGCTCCATGTGCAGGTTCCCTCCTAGTCGGCTGCATAGGTGGCCGAGGACTTGCGTGCCCGGGGCTTCTTGGCTTCGGCCTTGCGCTTCTTTTCCTCCTAGAGCTGTCTTTGGACTGGTTTGGGGAGGATGTGGGGGCACTCGGGTCCGTTCCAGGGTCCGGTGCCTTGGGCTCGGCGGTGCGTGCGTCGTCTGCCTTGTTGAAGCTGTTTACACTGATCTTACGGGATGCAGTTTCCGTGTTCTACGCTTCCCGGCTCGTGTGACGGCAGGCGGTGCTTGCCTCCTCCTTGGAATTGGCCTGGGCCCGGGCTCGGGCTCTTAGGATCTCTTCTCCTTTTTGTCCTTTGCTTTTTGCTTCTTTGGCCATGGCGCAGTATACTGTATTCAGGCTGCTTTGGCCAGTTCTCGTCCTTTGTCTGACTTTTTGGTTCTCCGGGGGTCCTGGGGGACCCTCCCGGAGAGATCGTACCAGGGCTCGGAGTTTCACTCGTCGTGGTAGGCCACTGGTGCCAGTTTCGGGTTCGGCTCTGCCTTCGGACCCGCCTACGTTTGGTCGGCACAGTGCTCTCTCTGTGCGAGGTTCTGGGTCTTGTAGGGGGCACGGGTCCTTTCGCGGTTCGCCCCATTGATGGGGCGATGGGGGGAAGCCTTGTGGGAGGGGCAATGAACCCCCTGGGTTCATTGCCCCTCCTTTCAGATGACTGCGCTGTCTCAAGTTCGGCTCCTGTTGGAACCGGGTTCTTGGATGGTGTCCCTGGACCTCCGAGACGTATATTGGCACGTCCCGATTCATTTGGGGTTCAGGGACTGGCTTGGTTTTGTTGTGTAGCATCAAGGTTACCGCTTTTGTCTTCTTCTGTTCGGGTTGAATCTGGCACCTCACGTGTTCACATGCCTTAAGTGGGTCGTCGTGGCCCATCTGCGTCTGTTAGGTGTTCGGGTGTTGACCTACTTCGACGACTGGCTGGTTTGGGATCCCAGCCGGTTCAGTTGTCTGCTAGCCAGGGATTTGGTGCTTTCCCAGCTCGCCGGGTTCGGGTTCTTGGTGAACTGGAGAAAGTCCCATCTGGTTCTCTCCCAGGTTCGGCCACGGCTGGGTCTTGTGTGGGACTCTCGGATCACTTCCTTGTCTCTTATTCTGGAGTCTCTTCTCCGGCTGAGGTCCTGCTTGCGCCTGTTTCTGGGGGGCTCCCGGGTCACTTGGCAGTTGCTCGAGGGTTTGTGCGGGAGCCTGAACTTCGCAATGATGGTCTACCCGCCGGGTCGGCTGTTCTGGTTCCTTCGGGGACGTCCCTTCCACCTTTTTCGCGATTGCTGGGTTCGGCCCCTGGGGGCCCTTGCATCGCCGCTTCCTCTTAGGGTTTTTCAGGGTTCAGTACCTTGGCGCCTGCCTGACTCCTCGCTCGATGCGTTCATGGATGCGTCGTCTCTCAGCTGGGGCTTTGTGACCAGTGCTCACCAGGCCGGCCAGGAGTGGTGGGGTCCATCCTTCCGTCGGGCCCACAGCACGGTGCGGGAGTTCGCGGCACTGTGGTTTGCGCTTCGGAGGGTTCGGGTTGCCTGCGGATCGACGATCCGGCTAAATTCGGACTGTTCCCTGGTGGTTCATTGCCTGAACCGAGGGTGTTCGATGCCGTCCTTGGCTCTTTGGCGCTGGTCGCTTCAGGTGACTCGTCTGCTGAGTTCTCGGGGTTTGGCTCTCCTGGATGTTCATGTGCGGGGAGTGTCCAACGTCTTGATCAACCACCTGTCTCATTTCGTTCCCCTCTCCACGGAATGGATGGTTGATGTCGACTCCTTCCGTTGGCTCTGCCAGACATTCGGCACTATGAGGTGGACCTCTTCGCATCGGCGTGGCCGCGGCGCCTCCCTCGGTATGTGGCACCCTTCCCCGATTGCAAGGCCTTCGGGGGTCGATGCCTTTCGGCAGGACTGGTCAAGGTGGGGGTTCCTGTACCTCTTTTCCCCAGTTCAGCTGTTGTTCCAGGTCCTGACTCGCTTGGAGACCTACCAGGAGAGAGTAGTTCTCTTGGCCCCGTGGTGGCCGGCCCAGCCGTGGTTTCAGGCACTGCTTGCCCGGTGTCCAAACCTGGAGGTTTTCCCGCAGCTCTGCCTCTTCCAACAGATCGGCCCGGTGCGTCACGTGGCTGGTTTGATATTCTCCTCGAGTCTTTGCGTATGGTCTTTTTGACTCGGGTTTATCATCTCTATGGTGATAAGGTGGCTTCTTTGTTGGTGTCCCACCTGTGGGTTTCGTCTCGGCAGCAGTATGAGATCTCCTGGCGGTCTTTCCGGTTCTTTTTACGTCTTTGTCGTTGTGTTTCACTTTCTGTTCGGGTGGTGTTGTCCTTTCTCTCTTGGTTGTTCCAGGACCGTCACCTTATGCCTAACACTATCGCCTCGTATCGTGCAGCGCTAGCAGAGCCGCTTCAGCCGGTGCAGGTCTCCCAAGTCATCCGCAGAGTTATTAAGGCTTGCCAGCCTGCGGTCTACCCCGTGCCCATGACGTTCGTAAGTTCGCTGCTCTTGATGCTGTCTTTGGCAACTTGTCCTGGGCTGACTTTCGGGCACGGGGCTTTTGGCGGTCAAACAGGGTCCTGGCTGTTCGTTACCTAGTGAACATCCCTGAGCCTCGTTGGGCCTGTGTTGCTTTGGGTCGGCAGCTGCAGCCAGTTGTCTCAACTTCGAGTTGAAGAGTGAGCAGCGACCACCTCCCGGGTAAGTCTCTGTTTTCCTCTGTGGGTAGTTAGCTCCGAGGAGCCGAAGCGGCTCCCCCCAGAAAACCAGCATTGAATGTAATGCAACGCCATTTTCTGGGTGAGACCCGGAGGCTTCCCGGCATCCCTCCCTCCCTCCAGTCGGCTTTTTTTGGCGTGTTTTGACATCCAGCCTCGGAACTGATGGGTGAATAGCAGGATTGGGGGAGTCTGGGGCTTCCCCTTCCTCCTCCCAGGGAGAGGGGAGCTGTGCAGACAGTGGTGCAGCGACGTGTGACGTCATGCTCGTTTGCTCGTTTCTTTTAGGGGAGTTCTATCTACTTGATTGGCTTTTGGTAGCAATATTTTCACCAGAATAGGGGTTTGTTTTGGGATGCTTACCTTTCTGGGTGCCTGACCTGGTTGATGGCAGACATAGAATACTTCCAACCACACGGGAGGGGGGTTATCTTGAGATGATTTCGGGGCTTTAGTGTCCCCGCGGCCCGGAACCCCCCGGGGGGGGGGTTCTATAGGCCATTGCTCCCCATGCCTCTCTGAGGGGGCCAGGTTCTGGCTCGTGGTCCCCGGTAGGCCCACAGAACTCCATACACGACTGATGCCAAAGTCTGATATTAGCATACCAGCCTAGTAAGCTCGGTGAGCCTCCAGGTCTCACCCAGAAAATGGCGTTTCATCACATTCAATGCTGTTTTTTTTATAGTGGATGTAGAACTTCTGTTCTTTTCACATGGAGGAGGTGAGACAGCCTGGGGATGATGGGGTAAAACTAATTCCGTGGTGGAACGAATCGACATCGCCCCATATAGTTCATTCAAGCCAGGACACACTGTATCATACATGTAGTCATTAAACATTCATTTTCACTTATTCAAATTTAGCTACATACAGTGTAGAGCAACAAAATATGATCTAGAAGGTAGAGCCAAGTTTTCATTCAGTATTGATCTAGTACATTTTCTTGGGGTAAATATTTTTAAGTGTCTCACGTGGTAATTTTTTCCAGAGTGCAGTAGAGACTTCAGCCAAGACAACCACCATAGCATTAACTTCAGGAGGTAACACTGGGGAAGGAGGAGAAATTCTAATAACTAGAACATATGACCTTCACATCACCTACGACAAGTACTACCAGACACCTCGGCTCTGGTTGACAGGCTATGATGAGGCAAGGCTTATTTTTTTTTATTGCAAATTATCATAGTTAATAGTGTGATTGTTAAGCATTAGTTGTATAATTTTAATTTATTTTTGTGTACAATTATTATTATTCTTACCCCCGTGCCCACCATCTGCTTTTTTCTTGAGGGATGAGAGGCTTGGACACAGGACGGAAAAGTGTTGCGGGAAAATGCTGTTCTCAGTAATCAGAGTAACACCTGATATTACATAATATAGTAAATTATGGCATTTCTGCTAGGCTGCATCCCCTCCGTGGTGCCTCCTTGCCGTGGTGAGGGGCTCACGTACACCTTTCTGGGACCGGTGTAGGTTGCATTTGCCCCCTCTCCTGCCCCCTCTTTGGGTGGTGTACGTGCTGAAGGGCACCACGTAGGGGCCTTGTGAGCCATAGGACCACCTGCTGGAGGGGTCGCCCGTGAGGGGCCGTCCTGAGTGGATGGTTGGGTGTCCAGGCTGGGGCGATGGGGAAGTGGGGTCTTAGCACAAGTGTAGGAGAATGGACGATGTAGTAGGACTCCCCTGTTGAAAAGGGGGAGCACCGCTGGGGACGACACACCCTTCCCGCACTAGTCTGCGCTCGGCCTCCCTGGCTGCCCTGGTAGGTGGTATCCCTTGGTTCCAGGTCTCAAACCTTTAAATTGATTGATGCATGGATGACAACACGACTTCTCTTACCCAGGCTCATGGGGTGGGCGACCAGGCCCCCGAGTCGGACTGTCCTGGAAGACCAGGCTCTGTAGCCCCCGCTACAGGGCCTGGTTTAGGCCCAGACTGGACTACTACTCCCTGCTCCCCTCCCTCCTCTGTGGTTGGGTCAAGCCCCAAGCCTTCTGTGGTGACCGCCTCGTCCCCTTGCATGGCTCCATTTCTCATTGTGACTACTGCGCCTTATGACCCATCTCTCTCTAGAGATTCTCACTGCCATTCCCACCACGGCTGCTCTCATATGCTCCCTTCCCATACTAATTCGTACCATGCCTTGTTTGGTCCTGCTACGTGGACTAAGTAGCTGATGATTTTTCCCTTCATAGGCATCTTGTTGATTCAGTAGATACGTCTGTTACTTTCAACCCCACCCGTCTCGGTACCCTTGTCATTGCTGCTCCTTCTCGGGATGCAGCCACCCGCTTGGCTGCCTTATCCTGCATTGGTGAGACCCCTGTTCGGATCTCAAAGAACGCTCGGTTAAATGCCAGTGTTGGCACGGTTCTCCTCCCGCACTATGTTGCAACCGGTATTAGAAATATAAAGAACTGCCATGAGGATATCAAGCATATCTTCGAGGCCCAAGGCCATTCTGTCCTACAGGCGGATACATTTACTCGTCTCCCTCGTGGTTGTCGCTGTCTGCCCCTTTGGGTTGTGAAGATTACCTTTGATGGTAGGACCCTTCCACCCTCTGTCATTCTTGCTGGTGCCAGGTGCTCCGTTCAAGAGTATATTCCATCTCCTCAGCTCTGTAATAAGTTCTGGAAATTTGGGCATGGTGCCCTCAAATGCGCTAGTCCTGTCTCTCTCTGTCCAATGCGAGGGGATGAGGGTCACTCTAAGTTGGAGTGCACTTCTTCCCAGGCCCGCTGCCTCAATTACAGTGAAGCCTACCCTACCTTCTCCCGCACGTATATACGTTATAAACTTGAGGCAGCCGTCTTCAACTTGAAGCACCGAGACCGTTTGTCTTTTCCTGAGGCGAGGCGCAAAGTTCATCGTCTCCCCCCTTTCGCTGGGATCTCTTGTGCTCCCGTGTTGCGCTCTTCCTCTCCTCGTCCTTCCCACCTTCCTCTGTCTCACATCTGTTTCCAGGCCTTGAACCCAGACATGCCCACAACCTCCTCCTCCCCTGTTCCTTTACATTCTGTCCTGGAGGGTCCCCCTCCTGGTTCTCTGTCTGGGGTTCCCCTTCTTTCTACCCAGTCTGTCATGTCTCCTTTGTCTTCTTTCTCCTCTCCCTCTGTTCCTCCTTCCCGTCATTCTCCTCAGTCTCTTGGCTCTCCACGTCGCCTGTCTGTGCGGGCTGATGTCCATCGCTCTCCCGGAGATCATGTTGTTCGCTCTCGTTCTTCTTTTCCTATTGAGACGCTAGAGTCTGTTACCCAGTACATTGCTGCTGGGACACCTGTCTCTTTGAGTCAGAAGCAAAAGCCTGGCTCATCTCCTTCCTCCTCCCCGGCAGGTAAGAAGGCTTCGCTTTCTTCTTCGCCCCCTATCTCTGACTCTATTGTTCCATCTCCTCCCGTTTCAGTGGTAGAGCCCCCTGTTCCTGCTATGGAGGTTTCTTTGGCCCCCGCTTCCGTCTCGGTTGCTGCCCTTGCTGAGGTGCGCTCCCCTCTTTCTGCCCCTCCTCCTGCTCTCCTTGACCGCCCTCTCGGTTGTCTCCTCCTCCGGACCCTGCTTGTCCAGGGAGAGGGAGGACAGACCTCTGGTCTGTCCTCCCTCTCCTTTCCCTCCTCCTTTACTCAGTTTACCCATGCCCCCTAACCCTGACTTCGCTGACCCTGATCCTGACCTGGAGCTGCTTTAACGTGCTGTGTTCCTTTTTCACTTTTTTCTTCTTTGTTCTCTTTTGCTATCCTTTCTCCTTTTGTCGATGTCACTTCTTCAGTGGAACATTCGTGGATATTATGCCAATTTCCTTAACCTCTAACTTCTAATTTCACAGTTTTTGCCCCTTTGTGTGTATCTCTAGGAGCCGATGCTTGGTGCTCATCTTGGTCGCTTCCGTGGCTATTCTTTCCTCTCCTTTTCCCTCCCAGCTATTGCTGGGGCCCATAACTCCTCTGCTCTCTTGATTTGCTCTGATGTTCCCTTCGTCTCCTTACTTTTTCCATCGCCTCTCCACTGTTCTGTTGCCCGTGTCTTTGTGTATAAATGGTACACGGTTTGTTTCATTTCTCTCACCCCAAATGTCCCGCTTTCTCTTCCCGATCTTCGACACCTCCTGGACTCCTTGCCAGAGCCTGTGCTCCTGCTGGGTGATTTCAGTTGTCAACATGTCCTTTGGGGTGATGTTCTGACAAACACCCGGGGTCGCCTTCTCAAACCATTCATCCTCTCTTCTTCCCTGTCTCTTCTGAATTCTGGTGAGCCCACTCATTTGGACTCTCGAACTCGCTCCCTTTCCTGTCTTGATCTTTCTTTTTGCTCGTCATCCCTTTACTTAGATTTTGAGTGGCGGGTCCTTGATAACCTCCATGGCAGTGACAATTTTCCCATCCTTGTTACCTTTTTCTCTTTTCACCCTCCCGTCACCTTCCCTTGGTGGCGGTTTGCCAAAGCTGACTGGTACTTCTAACCCTCCGTGCTACTATCTCCGACCTCTCCATTCTGCCTCTCCCTCGCATCCTCCTCCTTTTCATGGCACCGTCTTCGATGCTGCCCTCCGCTCTATTCCTCGCTCTTCCTCTCGGGGAACATGGAAGTGCATTCCCTGGTGGAATGTGGACTGTGCTCGGGCTGTCTGCTGTAAGCGTGCAGGCTGGAAGAGAGACTGCCACCGGCAGACGGTTGAGTCATGTTGGTGCATGTTGGATGTCTTATGTCTCCATCATTACGTCCGAAACTCCTCTGCCGCAGATCTGGAAGCGTATCTGCAAGATAGCGAGTAAGTTCGTTCCCGATGTCTCGCCGGTCCTTCACATCCGTGGTACTCTTGTGGCGGACCCGTTGCAGGTCGCGACCGAATTGGGTTCCCACTTTTCATCTGTTAGCTCTGGTTCTCATCTTCCTCAATCCTTCCTTCCTTTGTAAGTCTATTTTTGAATCTCGCCCTTTAGATTTCTGTACCCATCTCAGCCTTCCCTATAATAATCCCTTCTCTCTCTCTCTATCTCTCTGAGCTTGTCTGCCCTGGCCCTCTGCGGTTCTATGGCGGCGGGCTGTGATGGCATTCATTATGAGATGCTTCGCGATCTCCCTCCATGTACATCTCAGTATTTACTGAGTCTGTTTAATCAGGTCTGGGGTCGTCGTCAGTCCCTGAGGACTGGCTCGATGCTGTTGTCCTCCCTGTTCGGAAACCAGGGTCTCTCATGTGATCCCCCAAGGACTTTCCCCCTATTGCCCTCCCGAGTTGTCTGCAAGCGCTCTGAACCTATGGTTAACATTCGTCTCATGTGGTTCTTGGAACACTATTACCACCTCTCCCCTTTTCAATTTGGTTTTCGCAAGTGCCGCAGCATAACGGATGTCCTAGTGAACTTGGAGGTCTATATTCGTACTGCTTTTGCTGCAAAGACCTCCGTTGTTGCCGTCCTTTTTGACCTGAAAAATGCTTACGGCACCACCTGGCGGTTTCATATTCTGTCCCAACTTCATTCCTTTGGCCTTTGTGGGAATCTCTATCTCTTCCTCCGAGTTTCCTCTCTCGTTGTTCCTTTCAAGTGAGGCTTGGTGCCACACTCTCTGCCCCTTTTAGGTAATATGAGGGTGTGCCTCAAGGTAGTGTTCTGAGCACTACTCTTTTTCTTGTTGCCCTCAATGGTCTTCTTTCCTCCCTTCCTTCTGGCGTCTTCTCCGCTCTGTATGTAGACATTCTTGCCCTTTGCTGTCGGGGTGATGATTCGCCTCTCCTTCAATGGCGGCTTCAACTTGCGATTGATGCCGTGTCGTCTTGGGCCACCGATAATGGCTTCAAGTTTTTTATGTCTAAGACTTGTGCTATGACTTTTACTCGGAAGCATGTCGTTCTTCGTCCCTTTTTGTCGCTTTATGGTCATCCCCTTATGAACAGGGATTCCGCTAAGCTTTTGGGGTTAATCTTTGACACTTGTTTGTCTTGGTCGGCCCATATCTCTTACCTCCGCGCTGAATGCTTTAAATCCCTTTCACTCACACAACCTATATATTATGTGAGAAATCTTTAAAGAATTCTGATAAAGAAAGAGATCTAGGGGTGGTTCTAGATAGAAAACTATCACCTGAGGACCACATAAAGAATATTGTGTGAGGAGCCTATGCCACGCTTTCTAACTTCAGAATTGCTTTTAAATACATGGATGGCGATATACTAAAGAAATTGTTCACGACTTTTGTTAGGCCAAAGCTAGAATATGCAGCGGTTGTGTGGTGCCCATATCTTAAGAAGCACATCAACAAACTGGAAAAGGTGCAAAGACATGCTACTAAGTGGCTCCCAGAACTGGCTCCCAGAGGAGAGGTTAGAGGCATTAAATATGCCAAAACTGGAAGACAGAAGAAAAAGAGGTGATATGATCAATACATACAAAATAATAACAGGAATTGATAAAATCGATAGGGGAGATTTCCTGAGATCTGGAACTTTAAGAACAAGAGGTCATAGATATAAAATAGCTAAACACAGATGCCGAAGATATATAAGAAAATTCACTTTCGCAAATAGAGTGGTAGACGGTTGGAACAAGTTAAGTGAGAAGGTGGTGGAGGCCAAGACTGTCAGTAGTTTCAAAGCGTCATATGACAAAGAGTGCTGGGAAGACGGGACACCACGAGCGTAGCTCTCATCCTGTAACTACACTTAGGTAATTACACTTAGGTAATTACATTAGGTTGTGGTGTGCAAATTGGTGCTTGTTCACGGGTAACTTTAGGCTTTGCTGCGGGGAGTCTTGCCAGGCTTTTGGACATTATATGCATATACATCTGCAGGGAATTTAATTGCGAATACAATGATACCAAAACGAACGACGTAGCACAAGAATTAAGGTGAGAAAACTGAACGAGTATGCACATTTTACTGATTTTGTGCACTCATGGGTAACTTTTCCGACTTTAGGCTTTGCTCTGGGGAGTCTTGCCAGGCTTTTGGACATTATATGCATATATATCTGTAGGGAATTTAATTGCAAATACAATGATACCAAAACGAACGACGTAGCACAAGAATTAAGGTGAGAAAACTTAAACAAGTATACACATATAGGCGTCGCCGCACGCTCGCCCGCACCATTAGCCCCATGACGTCAAAGTCTGCGGTGCGCGTGCGATAGTGTTAACTTTACCTGAACCTTTATAAAAACAACAAAAATGTCCTTAACAATTGCACTATGAAGTTTTTGTCAAAAACAGGTGCACAGTGCAGGGGGTTAAGAGACAAATAGTTCTGCAATTGCTCACTATTTTTTATCTTGTAGGATATCCAAAATCTTGTTAAAAGTACAGTATTGAGAAAATGATAAATGTTTGATGATAAACCAGTGAATCACTAGTATATTTTAATAATATGTAGACGTGTGTAATCCTAAGATTTGATGTTCATGTATGTGTAGTTATAAAATTTAATTTGCAGAGGTTAGTTTTTTTTTTTTTTTTTTTTTTTTTTTTTTTTTTTTTTTTTTTTTTTTTTTTTTTTTTTTGAGATATATACAAGAGTTGTTACATTCTTGTACAGCCACTAGTACGCGTAGTGTTTCGGGCAAGTCCTTAATCCTATGGTCCCTGGAATACGATCCCCTGCCACGAAGAATCGTTTTTTCATCCAAGTACACATTTTACTGTTTAGTTAAACAGAGGCTACAGTTAAGGAATTGCGCCCAGTAAATCCTCCCCGGCCAGGATACGAACCCATGACATAGCGCTCGCGGAACGCCAGGCGAGTCCACACCCAATGGTTAGGTGTTCGGGTGTTGGCCTACCTCAACGACTGACTGACTCTGGGTTCCCAGTCAGTTCGCGTGTCTACTTGCCAGGGATCTGGTTCTTTCTCAGCTCATAGGGTTCAGGTTCCTGGTGAACTGGCAGAAGTTCTTGTCATTTCCATCCCAGGTTCGGACTAGGTTGGGACTCGGTCAGCATCACTTCCCTGCTGCCTGTATCCTTGCATTGGCTGCAATGTTGCCATCTCTTGGTGTTAAGTGATCACCTGGTGACTTGGTTGTTACTTGAGCAGTTGTGTGGGATCCTGACCTTTGCCCTTCTTGATTTTTCTTTGGGCTGAATCTGGCTTGGGGGGTTGTTTGGGTTTCTTTGGGGAAACCCCTTTTATCACTCTTGCAATCATTGGGTGTGGACTCCGGAGGGGCCTCTGCTGGCTGCTGCATTGCTGGCTTCCTCTTCTGGTTTTCAGGGTTCTATTTCCTGGTGCCTTCCTCTGTCTTTGTTCGACGTTTTCTCAAACTACTCAGCTGTCGGCTTGGGTTTTGTGACTGCACTCTCCAATTTGGCCAAGGTCATTGGTCCTCAGCCCTTTTTCGAGCTCATAGGATGGTTCGGGTGTTTGCAGTTGTGTGACAGATGCTGTGGTGTGTTCAGATTCCTCCAAGCTCTGTGATCTGGCTCCATTTGAACTGTAACCCTGTGGTTCCTTGTCTTGACCAGCATGGGGGAGGAAGGAGAGGGGTCTGCAGTCAGTGTGTTCTGAATTTTTTGGGTTTTGGCTCTCTAAATGTTCACATTCAGGCTGACAGCTGTCTTGGTTTGTTCCTGTCTCTGCAGAATGGACCATTAATGGCGCTTCCTTCTGTGACTGCTGATTGTTCGGGTGCCCAGATGTCAACCTCTTTTTGCATCGGTGTGGTCTCGGCATCTTCCTCTTTATGTGGCACCATTTCCAGACTGCGAGGCCCTAACCTTTTGGCTGGACTGTGCCAAAATTGATTGCTCCCTGTGCTTGAGTGGACCAAGTTCTGGCTTGAGATTCCCAGCAGGCATAAGAACTCCAGTGACTGATGACCCCAAACTAATATAGGACATATCAGTCCGGATAGCTTCAGGAAGCCTCCGGGTCTTCACCCAGTAAAATGGAGTTTCATTACTTTCAACGCTGGTTTTTATTTTATAAATTCTAACAGAAATGTGTTTGATAGAAACTATATGTAAAGGCCATTTTACACATTTAATTTATTCCATTTACAGTGTCGGCAGCCTTTGACAGTGGAAGAAATGTATGAGGACTTTAGTCAAGACCATGCTAACAAGACTGTCACCATGGAAACCCATCCACATGTTGCTGGCCCACCAATGGCATCTGTTCACCCGTGCAGGTTATTTTCCCACTTGTTTCGTAGACACATTATTAAAAAACACATTTTCTTTCAATCTTTATTGATGACAGCAGGTTAGTTCTTAGAGTTCATTACAGGCTTTCCCTAACATGAGAACATATGACTACTACTGCTTCTAAATCCACAGTTTAGCCCCATGTCCTATTAAACAAACTTATTCTAAATTCCACATGTGACAGTGCTTAAAATGCATATTTCATTTGTTTACCAAGGAAAAGTGCCTCACTAATACAGTAGTTAAGATGGAGAGTAGGTGGTTTACAGGTGCCTTTTCATCATAACGTATTACTGCCTCCTCCTCTAGTAATTATACCTTGTTGCTCTTCAAAAAGCATTAAATCAGTTAAGTAGAACAATTCCACTTTCAAAGTAAATAAAAAGTAGTGTTTCCTATATTATTTGTTCTAAAAGTTTGGTTTTTATTTATTTTTTGTGGTCTGAGATTGCATTCCCCAATTAATGTACTTTTGCTTATGAGAAATGTTGTTCACACATACGAACAGCCAATTTACGAATATCTTTTCATAATACATCCAGCTCGTAAGTTAAGGACTGCCTGTAATAAATAGGATAATTACAGTAATTTTATTTAACTCCATTCTATTGCCGGCCCGGTTGTGTGCCTGCGCGCCGGCCCGGTTGTGTGCCTGCGCGCCGGCCCGGTTGTGTGCCTGCGCGCCGGCCCGGTTGTGTGGCTGTGCGCCGGCCCGGTTGTGTGGCTGCGCGCCGGCCCGGTTGTGTGGCTGCGCGCCGGCCCGGTTGTGTGGCTGCGCGCCGGCCCGGTTGTGTGGCTGCGCGCCGGCCCGGTTGTGTGCCTGCGCGCCGGCCCGGTTGTGTGCCTGCGCGCCGGCCCGGTTGTGTGCCTGCGCGCCGGCCCGGTTGTGTGCCTGCGCGCCGGCCCGGTTGTGTGGCTGCGCGCCGGCCCGGTTGTGTGCCTGCGCGCCGGCCCGGTTGTGTGGCTGCGCGCCGGCCCGGTTGTGTGCCTGCGCGCCGGCCCGGTTGTGTGCCTGCGCGCCGGCCTGGTTGTGTGCCTGCGCGCCGGCCCGGTTGTGTGCCTGCGCGCCGGCCCGGTTGTGTGCCTGCGCGCCGGCCCGGTTGTGTGCCTGCGCGCCGGCCCGGTTGTGTGCCTGCGCGCCGGCCCGGTTGTGTGCCTGCGCGCCGGCCCGGTTGTGTGGCTGCGCGCCGGCCCGGTTGTGTGGCTGCGCGCCGGCCCGGTTGTGTGGCTGCGCGCCGGCCCGGTTGTGTGGCTGCGCGCCGGCCCGGTTGTGTGGCTGCGCGCCGGCCCGGTTGTGTGGCTGCGCGCCGGCCCGGTTGTGTGGCTGCGCGCCGGCCCGGTTGTGTGGCTGCGCGCCGGCCCGGTTGTGTGGCTGCGCGCCGGCCCGGTTGTGTGGATGCGCGCCGGCCCGGTTGTGTGGATGCGCGCCGGCCCGGTTGTGTGGATGCGCGCCGGCCCGGTTGTGTGGCTGCGCGCCGGCCCGGTTGTGTGGCTGCGCGCCGGCCCGGTTGTGTGGCTGCGCGCCGGCCCGGTTGTCTGCCTGCATGCTCTGAATGCGTTTGTTAAAGGTTTTGACCTTTTGAGCTAATTCAAATAATTCAGTAATTCAAATAATATTTGAATTATTGGAATTTCTGCCAAATGGAAAAATACAAATGAGAGTTTTTGACTTCTTAATTTGAAAACAAAAATTGGGTTAGCTCTGCTGAGCAAGAACCCAAGTAAATTAGAATTTCTTCATTTTTGGACATGCATATAATATGGATTATAGGGCATTGACAGTATACAGAACTTTGACACTACATTGATTGAATTGAATTTATCTGTTGTTACCTTGTACGTTAGAAGAATGTGTACCTGATCTTCCTGCAATTCATTTAGCTTGAATCTCCTTCATCTGATTGGACCATTCTCTTATCATATCTAAAATAGTAACAAATATTATCTGAAAGTGTAAATTTCCTGATATCTGCAATGACAGGATCTCCAAAGGAATACACATACAATTATTTCAAGATAAAGCCAAGTTATGTTGTACATAAATAGTAACTTTCATTTGTATTAATTTACGTACGATTTACATGTATACTGTATAAGTGCATTATATATTTCATCAACAGGCATGCAGAAACGATGAAGAAGATCTGTGAAACGGTGTTGGAGGGAGGCGGGGAGCTGGGTGTTCATCTGTATCTTATTGTCTTTCTCAAATTTGTCCAAGCCATCATTCCAACGATTGAATATGACTACACACACACTTTTACTCTCTAGCTAGCATTTTATTCCTCATCTTCTAAGAACAGGATTTCAGGAAGTGTCCAAATGTGGATGGTGGATGTTAAAGTTAAAATTTGCCCAAAAATACATTATAAATTGTAAGGAGCTTAAATAATCACTAAAATTAATGTTTTATTGCTTCAAAATGTAATGAATTTGAAAGATTGCACAATATAGAGAACTGTTATTGAGTTTGTGTTTAAAATAGCCACTTGTAATAATATTTGACAGAACCATATTTTATATAAAATGGGAAGCCTTAAAGAAATATTACATGATTGACTACATCGCAGTGCCAAGTCTATTACTGTTATAATGTAAATTAAAAAGCTGACATATTTTACAGCAATGTAGGATCTGAGAGGAAATTGAAGAGGACAAGCAAAGAAAAAGTGTGTGTGTGTGTGTGTGTGTGTGTGTACTCACCTAATTGTGCTTGCGGGGGTTGAGCTTTGGCTCTTTGGTCCCGCCTCTCAACTGTCAATCAACTGGTGTACAGATTCCTGAGGCTACTGGGCTCATATCTACATACATCATATCTACATTTGAAACTGTGTATGGAGTAGCCTCCACCACATCACTTCCTAGTGCATTCCATTTATTAACTACTCTGACACTGAAAAAATTCTTTCTGACGTCTCTGTGGCTCATCTGGGTACTAAGTTTCCACCTGTGTCCCTTTGTTTGTGTCCCACCCGTGCTGAGGAGTTTGTCTTTGTCCACCCTGTTAATTTCCCTGAGAATTTTGTAGGTGGTTATCATGTCTCCCCTTATTCTTCTGTTTTCCAGGGATGTGAGGTTCAGCTCCTTTAGCCTTTCCTCGTAGCTCAATCCTCTCAGTTCCGGGACGAGCCTGGTGGCATACCGCTGAATCTTCTCTAACTTTGTCTTGTGTATGGACTCCAGGCAGGAGCTGCATACTCCAGGATTGGTCTTACATAAGTGGTATATAGGGTTCTGAAAGATTCCTTACACAAGTTTCTGAAGGCAGTTCTTATGTTGGCCAGTCTAGCATATGCCGCTGATGATATTCTTTTGATGTGGGCCTCTGGGGACAGGTTCGGTGTGATATCAACCCCCAGATCCTTCTATTTGACTCTTGCAGGATTTCCCCTCCCAGATGATTGTGTGTGTGTGTGGCAGGAAGGGGAAGGGAGGGTGATATAAACTTTGCACATTTGAGGATGAGTATTATGTAAGTATCTATTTGTGTCCGTGTGTGCATGTGTGCCTATTCATATGTTATTACCTCCAAGTAATTCTCACCTAATGGCAGTGTTTTCAAAATTTTTTACATATAGAAACATTTCTTTAAGATGCTCATTATGTAATTGGAGATGTTGCTAGATTGTTTTCCGAATACACTGTACATGTGCCAAAACTGTTGAGTTTTAAAATACAGTATACCTAGAAAAGATCAAGATAAATTGCTAATTTGTACTTCAATAAACATGGAGGCACTAGGTGCACCAGTGGCCTACATAGATAGTAATACAATAAACAAAAAACTGGAAAGTTACAAAATGTTTGCCATTGAGTTAATCTAGAAGCAGTGATAAAATCCATACACCCAGCACGTGTTAGTTCCTTATCCAGCAAGTTGAGAACATATGGTAAATGGTCTCAAATGGGTAGATTATCTGCTGAAAAATAACTGTTTAAAGCCTCTTGGTCATTTCACTGCTGTAATCCTTATCACTTAACCCTTTAACTGCACGGCCTATAAATATGACATCCCCCCCCCCCCAGTGCACAAGAAATAAATTCTCGGGAATTTTTTTTTTTTTTTGTTCTGAAAGTGTCAAAAAACCCTCCCTGTATATGGGTATAGCAACGGAATTTCGAAGTTGTACTTACTTTGGTTGCAATGGGGTCTGTAAGGTGGCGCGTAATGTCATCATTCCCTGTGTGCCCGTGCAGTAAGCTCCCGGGGCCGGTTGGGTGCTCGAGTTGCTGCGAATACTGTATACAGTATTTTTGTTCATTTTTTGCTCACAGTTCCAAATACATTTTATTTGTTTTCATGTGCTAATCCTATGTATAATAAACATGTACACTATATTATGGCAGTAAAACATCCATCCGTACTGTCCAAGGACACTGTGTTACGTGCATGACACTTGTGTACACATGTTGCACATATTTACCATGTATCATGCTAATTTATGTATGTATACAATCTATTTACAGACTATACACTGTCACACACTATATACATTTACCATCGACACATTCAGAACACCGCGAGTGTGAGCAGCCATACCCAGCCAGCCCTCACTCACTCCTCCAACATTGTATTCGCCAACATTGCTTCTACCATCATACAGTTATTCACACCAATGTTTCATGTTCATATATGTATATTTACAACATATGTACATACTATACACTGTCACACACTATATACATTTACCATCAACACATTCAGATCATCGCGAGTGTGAACAGCCACACCCAGACAGGCCCTCCCTCACTCCAAGATCTTAATTGCAAACATTGCTCCTCCCACCATACTGTTATTGTTTTTATTACACTATTTACACATGTTATATATACTTATCTACATGTTTTATTTACCAGAACTATGCAAGTAAGCCGGTATTGTGTCCAAACAGTACAGTGGCCACCATACACTGCATGAGAAATCACACATCACACAGCAGACAGTAGACGACTCTACGATTACGACGTCACCTCCCTCACCAGCATAGCTCCACTCAACATACCCCTGTTGCTGTTATTACACTATATACACACACACACACTGTATATAACCATGTACATGTGTGTTCCCCATAGCAAACCACGAAGCTAGTATGGTGAGCAAAACAAGAGTGGCTGCCACACAGTGAGGCTATCTCAATTCTCTCCCTCCATCCCTCACCAAAATTCCTCCTTCCACAATACTACACACAATGTTAATTATAACCACAATCCTGGTCACTAATTTCTGTAAATGAATAATTGACCACAAGTTTATTTTGAAAAGGAACCTAAGAAGTCGTTTGAAGATTCCTAGATGGACGAAATAATGCTGTGGTGCTGTGGCTAGCGCTGTGAACATCGTGAACAGCATTGAATCACTGATATTTGAACATTGTACCCAGTCATTATCACACTCGGGCTCTTCTATAATACTATCATGGCTAAATAATACAGGTTATATGTAAATTTTGACATTATTAGGCGATGCTGTGGTCACACGCTGAACAGCAGAGCTGTGCGCTCATGCTGCGAGCGCCAGCCTTGGTTGCTCACTCACTACTGAGGCTCTCACACCCGGCAATGTGGACCATGATTTTTGTTAAAGATGGCGTCTGTTTACAAGAGCCCTGAGGAAGCTGATGTGAATCCCATGTAGCTGCGGGAGTTTTGAATGGAACGTGAAAAATAAAAACACCCGGAGGCTCGTTGCGCACCTGAAGCCTGGGCCTGCAGGCGCGTTGCGCAGTTAAAGGGTTAATGCCCCTTTGGAACTCATGTTGGTTTAGGTAAACTGAAATATGACACAGAAGTAAGAGCTGGAAAATGCTTATTAATGACATTAAGTATACCTGGGTGCAGTTTAAAAAAAAAAGACAAGGTTTTTGAACTGTGCTCTGTGTCTTTGTTTGCTTGATGGAGTAAGATTGCCAAAATGCTGGCATCTGAACCATCGAGACGGTTGTAAAAATATCTAAACCAATGGGTGCCCGCATATCAAGAAGATGTACATCAGGTGGAAGTGTCATTTAGCGAGTTTAAATGTACAGTATTGATTAGTATGTAATCATCATTAAAATTATTGCTGTGTATTTCATTTCCTTGTAGGAATTGAACTACATTCATGAATATTGTCTATCAATTTTTAATTGACTTGTGATTCTCATTTCTTTTGTATTTGAATTCACATATGGAGTTAACCTGCATTTCTTATTTTCCCAGTGTGTTACACTTATTACTTTTGTGCTGAAGAAGTTCCTTGTCTTAGTGCTTAGTGCATTTCTTATTTTCCCAGTGTGTTACACTTATTACTTTTGTGCTGAAGAAGTTCCTTGTCTTAGTGCTGTTTTGCTTAAGTTTGTCCTGTGCCCCGCTAATTAATTTGGGGTGTTTAGATTCTATTTTCTCCCCACTCTCTCTTCACACTGCATTTTCATCTTCCTGACATTGAGAGATCTAGTTTTCACAGCTAGTCTTCATTCCTCGGGTCCTTTATCTCAGGGACTAGTCTTGTTGCAAAGCTCTGGACCTTCTTGAACATTATTATATGCTTGAAGGTGTGGTTCAAGGTTGGTGCTGCTTACTCCTTTCTTTTTTTCATCACAAATAGGTAGTGTATAATCTGAAGAATTACTTTTTTTTTTTTTTTTTAATGTTGAAGACTATTTTTATTTTTTTAATGTATGTGTATATTTTGAGCGTAAGTGTGAATTAATTTTTAAACGCACTGCCCTAATTGTGCTTGGTCTGTCATTTGTACATTTACAGCTGTATAGGAAGAATGTGTGTGAGTGTATATTTGTCTTTGTTTGGAAATGTTGAGCTTGAAGTCTTGGATCCTGCCTCTCAATCTTGATTTAACTCTTATAGTTGTTATTCTTCAGACATTTAATAGGGAATCTGCTAATTAACTGACAAAATTAAATTTTTATTTCACTGGTTCATTTAGACATTTAGGTTCCATTTGCATCATCCTCAGTCTGTTCTCTCTTATGTTTAACAACTTGTTTTGGTGTATTTTGTCCATACCTGACCATCTCGTGCATGCATATTCACACTTGTGCATGTCCATACCTGAGCATCTCATGCATGCATACTCACACTTGTGCATGTCCATACCTGAGCATCTCATGCATGCATATTCACACTTGTGCATGTGTGAAGCAGTGTGGAAGAGAAAGAGAATATTAATGTGTGGGTGTGTGTGTGTGATATTTATTTGATTCAGGTGTCCATATGCTGTAGCAAAATTTACAGATTTATGTAAAAGCTTTGGTGTTTATGGAGGCTTCATATGCCCGCTGTATAATGAGAAAAACGAGATAATATATTAGCAAATATATATCTAATAGCCAAGGTAACCTATTCATAGGATAAACATTCCTTTGACAGGATTGGACGATAGAGAGCTTTTGAGAACCAACAGTAAGGTTATAATGCTAACATTGTGAAGTTTACAAATACACAATCACAAGAGAGTTGTACAAATAGCATTTTGTGAGACCGAGATAATGACACTTGTCTTCATTATACCTTGCTTTTATGTTATTTAAGGTATATATTGTACAGGTGGATTGACAAGTATTTGGTATTGAGCATTCATTTATGAAATACAGTAAAACGTTAACACATTGTATTAAATAAATCTGCTATACATGTAACCAGTGTTTTCCTTGCAAAAATATAGCTGTTGTTGCTGTGATAATAGCATAGTTATAATGGCTTTGTGAATGAGCACAATGTTTAACTTTTAATGGTACTGGAATCGTGTTAGGGTCCTGGAATTACAGTTGGGTTCGTTCTCGACTCGCAATCAAGAATTCCGGGTTCAAGTCCCTGGTGGGACAGAAATGGTTGGATGCATGTAACTATCGCTCAATGCCTCTGTCCACCTAGTAATAAACATGTACCAGGAAGTTGGTCAGCTTGTTGTGGCATTGCATCCTTGGGAAGGTCAGTAATTTGCCCCTGAGGGTAACCTTGATATAAGTCTAACATGAAGTGTGTGTTAATAAAGGCTGCCTGTCCCCTGACAATTAAGTGTTGATTCATAAGTAATGAATTAGCACTGATGCAATTTAAAGCAAATTGTGCAGAAGATTGCAAATACTTAAAATTTTATGAACAAATACAATTAAAATTATCAAAAAATTTGTAAAGAAAAGTTGATTATGTACATAATTAAATATGGCTTAAGCATGGCAAAAATTGATCTTGGTCAGAATTTAAGAATTTATTTAAATTTAAAATTTATGGGGTACAGTAAAATAGGAGCTGCCTCGTATGGGCCAGTAGGCCACCTGCAGTTACCTTTATTCTTATGTTCTTATGAATAGTATAGTATGTATAATATAATAGTATAGTATGAATATGAATAGTATGAAATGTAATGCGAGAATAATAATTGAATTCCAAAATTACTTTGCAAAAGGTATTGGCAATAAGGTATTATTAATCAATGACTTCTCATTCTTGTTCTGTATAACATAACATCTCTATGTTATTGTGATGTTGGTAAACTCTTCTATTTTGTATAGACCAATCTTAACTAGTCATTGCCCTGGGTAAAGGCTTATAGTGGACTTAACTTTGATCTTAATGTTCTAATAACCAAGTTGCTGAAGAACCTTCAACTTAACACCAGTAAATTAAATTACCTATTAATGTTCAATGACCAAGTTGCCTTTTCATTTAAGCATTGATTCATGAAGTTATTTTGTTCATTGATCTACATTAAAAGATAACAGCAGTGATTATTTAATGAGAAGTGTATATTAGTATAATAAGCAAAAACTGGTAAATTGTGCATTTTTTTTCCATATTTTACTGTAAACTATCAGCTATTCACACCATATTATTTTACTACGACTACGACCGCTGGGTGCGGTCGTAGTCTGCTGTCTGGTCTGTGTCGAAGCTGTAGCGTCTTGGGTCGATTAGAACTGCCCAAGCCGAGTACTACATTCTTGACTGGAGATTGTACTGTTCGATATTCATCAAATTGCTTGCATATATGGTGATTACACCTCATCTCCCTCCAACAAAGTGAGAAGAGTATTACCTGTAATTGGGGAAAGGATTGTAGCTTCTGTAATTAGTGCTAATTAGTTATGCTATTAAGATAATGAGATAATGGAGCGAGTATAAGGATTACTCGCTACAAATTTATCTTGTGGGGGCAGGGGTAATAATTTGGGTGTCAGAAACTTCCGACATATGGTACATCGATCAAAACTGAACTGCATGATCTAAATGGAGCCTACCCAGAGCCAGGTATAGCTGAAGAATAACACCAAGTGTTTTATTACTTTTGGCGCGAGTATAATATTGGGATAATCTACTCGCTTTATACTAAAGCTTCAATAAATAAATCTCAATGTCCTATTTGCCTTATTTCGTCAACAGATCACCGTGAGCAGCGATTTTCCTTCTTTCTTATGTTCTAATTCAAAACTTTTGAACTAAAATGAGCTAAGCAAGAAGAGGTTCCACAAGTATTTATTTATGTGATATTGATACATCAAACATGTGATATTGGTACATTGAACACGTGATATTGATACATAGAACATGTGATATATTCAGGATGTCCCAAAAGTAAGTTAAAGGCGGTGCTGGTGAGGTTGTTCAGCTGCGTTTCCACAAGTATGGTGGTGACAGTGTCGACGTTCATCACCGTCAGGGGCTTAGTTACCTCCAACAGCTGCACGTCAATCATTACCAGCTGCAGGGCTGGTACCGTCACCTTCTGGACTGTGACGCTGGTCACGGGAACAACATTGGTCTGGAACACGGTGTTGAGGATGACCTGGTTGATGGGCAACGACGCTTGCAACACCTCGATCTGTGACATTCTGCCTCTCGTCCTAGAACTGCACAGTCTGGGAGACGGGACAGACCCTTGTAGTAAAGGGCAGTGGCCAGCTGCACAAGCACTGCTAGGTAGATCACAACCTTAGACATGAAGTATGAGCCTAATGACTACCTGCATCTTTCACAACGTTTTCTTTACCCTTGTACTGTGAAACAAAGTGTAGTATGACCCTAATCACTCACTGAATTTTCCACAGCCTTTTCGTCAGTCTTATAATGACGGTACTCAGGCTTGAGTTCCCACATATTTTTGTGTGGATGTTTAACATTATAGTCACATAGTTCCTTCAGGATCTCCTTTAGATATGTGATTGGTTGTCGGGTAATCTTGTGGAGATCCTTAATATTGTAATACTGATGCTTTTCAAATGCAGCAAACAACAACTCCATGACCTTATCCTTATCATCACGAATCATCTTGCCTGCTGCCTTCTTCTTCTGTTCTAAATGAACATTTTGTTTATGATGTGATATAGGCTTATAGACATTGAAGGGTCTGTCAATAAGCTTTACCGTGTGAAGAGGCTTGGCAGCTTTCTTCACAGCTTCCTTTTTCTGATTGATATAGTAGTCGTCCACTACAGGCTGACATTCTAGTTTGTGGATGACTTGTCCCTCCAAGTACAATTGCTGTGTCTCGGGAGCTGCAGCAGCCGAGCTACTGCCAGGATCTGGTTGAGAAAGAACTCCGAGTGTCATTTTCTTAAGACTATGAGAGATTACCTTGTGCTCCCGAGGAATTTTGCCGTCCTTCATGGTGTGTTCGCTTGACTTAAAGGTTATTGTTGGACGTTCACCAGGAACCCTGGTAATCTTAAGCTTCCCAACGTCATGGCCAGCACAGTTTGCCCATTTGTCCCCCAAATATTTAGGTACCTTGACCAGCCACAGCCCACGGCTGCAATTCGTAACATCTAAATCCTTCTTAGACTGTTGACTCATGATGGAAAACACACAAGAATATGTAGTTACGTGACCACTTTATAAAACGTCTTTCCGACACGTGCCAGTGTTTCAGAAAGTATCTGGAACACGGCTGGTGAAACTAGTTGATGCGGTGGTGGTTGTAGTTGAATATATCTGGTGATTGGTGGTGAGGAGTGGTGTTGGTAAGGGAACACAGGTGGTAGTGAGAGTGACTGCTATGGTTGTACTGATTGTGACCAACCTCGTAGTCTGCGAGCTTAATGAGTAATGAGCCAACCCGCGGCGGCCCAGGGTTATATAGCTGCTACCTCAGGTGACGAAGGTTGCTCGATGATGGAACTTGTTTCTTTGTATTTTTTCTATGCTAATAAATATTCAAACGTTTAAAAACATAAGAGTAAAGTCGACAAAGGCAGCGTCTAGGATCATCCCGGGCGTAAGTTCGAACCCCTCATCAATGACCTTGTGGATTTGTTTAATTGATGCATCACGCTATTGTGATTTATGTGTGTATATATTCATAAGAATAAAGTTAAACTGACAATACAAGACATGTATGTTTATACATGTGCATGAGTAGACTATACAAGACATGTATGTTTATACATGTGCATGAGTAGAGTATACAAGACATGTATGTTTATACATGTGCATGAGTAGACTATACAAGACATGTATGTTTATACATGTGCATGAGTAGACTAAATATATAGCCAACAACCTATAATAATATTTACAACAAGTTGAAATTTACGTTTACTGATATAAATTCAGGAGAACACGTCCAACGTAGGATAACAAAGTTAATCCAGCAAATCAGAAACATGTCATATGAAGAAAAATTTACTAAGACTAATTCGCATTCTCTAGAAAGGCGAAGAATTCGGGGTGAGATTAAAGAGCTATACAAGTAGTTGAACGGACACAATAGAGGGAATATTAATAGGGTGTTAAGAACATAAGTATGAAGGTAACTGCAAAAGGCCTATTGGCCCTTGCGAGGCAGCTCCTATTTAAACTTTTCTCTACCATAAGTGAAGGACGAATTTGTATTTATTATTTCCTAATTCTTAAGTGTGTTACTGTTCCCCACCATTGGCATTCTCTTAACTTTCTCTTCAACCTTTTGGATCATCTTGATACTTGTCATTATTTGTTTTAAAAGTTGTCTGACATACAACATCGACAAGAGTTTTTTTCGTGGCTTTCTTCGCTACCTCATCAGCTGCTTCATTCAACAGTATTCCCACATGTGAAGGGATTCACATGAATCTTACTTTATATCCATTTTTTTCTAATGTCTTAACATTCTCTCTACACTCGATCACAATATTCTGGTATACTGATCGCCTGCTATTTAAAGACTCCAACGCTCCTCTAATGCCTATAAAGAAATAGGCATTTTTACCACATATGACTTCCTGTAATCCTGCTAATACACGTTGAAGTTCTGCCTGCATTGAGGAAGAAGACGAAGATGAAGATTAAGCCACCCAAAAGGTGGCACGGGCATGAATAGCTCGTAAGTGGTGGCTCTTTTGAGCCATTTCCAGTATCAAGAGCTGATACTGGAGATCTGTAGAGGCGCGACTGCACCCTGCGTGACGGGAGATGTCTCCTGTGAGCAATGGGGAGATATTGTCAGTTAAGCGGCGTCCAATATCAGTATCTACAGTGCCGATGTCAGTGTACTCCCTAATCAAGACTCCACATCCTGCCTTTCTATCCCTAGCTACTGTCTGATCACATTACAGTTAGAGAGAGTTTGCTGTAGGTAATTTTCTAATAATACAATCATGTTGCCCTCAGCTCTCCAATCTCGTACACATATATTTTTCTCTTGCAGGGGAATAATTACTACATCTACGTTACAATCTTAAGAACATAAGAACAAAGGTAACTGCAGAAGGCCTATTGGCCCATACGAGGCAGCTCCTATTCTATAACCACCCAATCCCACTCATATACTTGTCCAACCCGTGCTTGAAACAATCGAGGGACCCCACCTCCACAATGTTACGCGGCAATTGGTTCCACAAATCAACAACCCTGTTACTGAACCAGTATTTACCCAAGTCTTTCCTAAATCTAAACTTATCCAATTTATACCCATTGTTTCGTGTTCTGTCCTGTGTTGATACTTTTAATACCCTATTAATATCCCCCCGGTTATGTCCATTCATCCACTTGTAAACCTCTATCATGTCACCCCTAACTCTTCGCCTTTCCAGTGAATGCAACTTAAGCTTTGTTAATCTTTCTTCATATGAAAGATTTCTAATTTGGGGAATTAACTTAGTCATCCTACGCTGGACACGTTCAAGTGAATTTATATCCATTCTATAATATGGCGACCAAAACTGAACTGCATAATCTAAATGGGGCCTAACTAGAGCAAGATATAGCTTGAGAACCACACCAGGTGTCTTGTTACTAACGCTGCGATTAATAAATCCAAGTGTCCGATTTGCCTTATTACGAACATTTATGCATTGATCCTTTTGTTTTAAATTCTTACTAATCATAACTCCCAGATCCCTTTCGCAATCCGACTTCGCAATCACAACACCATCTAGCTCGTATCTTGTAACTCTATCATCATTCTCATGGTGGTGTGAATTGTCTCATAGGCAAAGTAATACATTCTGGAATAACATCATACTTTATAACAGAACATAATGTACTCATATATGCTCTCTTATTATACTTTATCACACATTGTTCATTACTTCCCACCTTTTGAACTGAGAGGATTAATTCATTAGCTCCCCTACCTCTCATTAATCTAATGGCAGAGGTTACATTTATCTCTGAAATACTATCCCAATATTTTTCAAATTCAATTCCATCCTCGTTATCTCAATCATATCATTTCTTGGGATCCTAAGATTCTTCTCATGGCTTCATTTTGTACCTTCTCTTCTAGCTGTTCAAGCTCCTCATGTGCGGGACTTCCTGCTGGCAGTCCCTAATTCCGCCTTGGGCACCCACCTGGACCATCGAGCCCTAAGTATTGGTGTTGCCCTGCGCCTTGCCGCCCCTATCTCCACCGAACACCAGTGTATTTGTAGCTATGTACGGGTGGACCAATAAGACAGCTGCGGTCTCATCTGTCGTAAGTCACAGAGGAAAGATTTCCAGACATGAAGCAGTCAATGACATCATCAAGAGAGGTTTGGCTACAGCTGGATGTCCAGCACAAAGGGAACCTCAGTTGTGCAGACCTGACAACAGCCAAAAACACCCAGATCAAGTCACCCAGCAGCCGTGGAGGGAAGGTAAACAGGTCGTATGGGATTACACGTGTGCGTCTACATTGACTGATACCTATCTACCTTACAGCACAGTTGAGGGAGGCGGGGCAGCCACCTTCAATGAGACCCAGAAAACCAACAAGTACAGGGACCTAGAACGTTGTTACAGGTTCGTGCCGATAGGCTCTGAGACTCTGGACGCCTGGGGTAAATGTGCACTTAAGTTCCTAAAGGAGGTGGGTGAGGACCTCATTGGGAAAACTAAAGAATCAAGAGCGGCCACTTTCCTGTTTCAGCGCCTCAGTGTCGCAGTTCAGAGGGAAAATGCGTGCAGTACCTTGGGTACGCACCCGACCTCCGAAGAGCTGGACGAGGTCTTCGAACACTGATTGTTATTTTGTTATAACAATCAGTGTCGATTGTTATAACAAAATAACAATTTTGTCGTCCCACACTACAAAACCCAGTATAATTTCTTTGTTTCACAAAATAAAGTTTTGTGCAGTATTCTATTCCTTTGATTTGTCTGTGCTTTTTGTGACATTGTAATTTGGTTAGTTGTAATTTCTCTCATTTTCTTGGTTTACTATTTAATGTGACTATTATCCTAATTTTAACAGCTTATTTAACTGTGCGTTTTATAAGATTTACATTTTTCTTTGAAAATTTTTAAAGATATTTTTGAAATCCAAGTAAAGTTGCTCCACTTTTATTAGTGTGTGTGTTTTCATACTTATACATATGCTGACTAATTATGTAGTAAACCGCTCTAATGTGGGAATACCCATGGCAGGTAAACCCCCCGACCAGTTAGATGGCCAGATAAATGTAGCATATAGATATATTATAGCATATAGATATAGCATATAGATATATATAGTTATATTACTACTCTCCAGGGAATGGGTACGGACAGTACTGCTGATACACACACGAATTTGTGTCCGGGTGGTAGTATAGTCCGCTGGCACAACTGGAAGCTGTAACGACCTGACCGAGGTTATAACCATTGCAGTAGTAGTAGTGCGGGTCGCATCTCTGTGGACACTTCGCGTGGTTACCAAGCACTTCACAGGTGTATCTGTCGATGCATCCGTCCGGTCCCACAACGTTGGTACAAAGAGTAATGCAGGGGGCAGTGTCAGAACATTTCCCGCTTGTAATATCAAAGTTCCCACTCGCACATTCAGTGGAAAACTCTGGGATGCCCTCCTTGTCACAGAAGAAATATTGCTTGCAGTTCGTAGGATCTATTACATATTTATATAAATCACTTCCTGAACAGAATGGCTTACAGCTGCAGCAGTTCGACTCATCTGACTGACATACAGATCCATCAAAGAACTGCTTGTCATCAGGACATGAATGTTGAGTTTCTAAACCACAGTCATAATAAATGTTACAGTCATAACGGTCAGCAAAGTATTTAGGTTTGTCAGGGCTGTCAGGACACTCGTAAGAACACGCGCTGCAGATGTTGGTACATGTGTCTCCAACAACACATTCACTCGTGGCACTGTCAAACACCATGCCGTCGTCACAGGGGAAGGCTTCTGGAGTAGGTTCTTGACTCACACAGAAGTAAAACTGAAGACAGTTTGTGGGATCAGGCACCTTGTCACCATTATCGACGGCAGAACAGTTGGGTATGCAAGGATCAACTTGACCGGCATGAGCACGCTCAGTCCAAGTCTGCAGATGAAGACAAATACAATACAATACAATACAATACAATTTTATTTAGGTAAGGTACATACATACAATAAATATTTACAAGGATTGTTTGACTTATAGGTAGAGCTAGTACATACAATGCCTAAAGCCACTATTACGCAAAGCGTTTCGGGCATAAATATTATCTTATGCCAACGAGAGAGAATTCCTGTTAAAATTAGTTTATAAATTAATACTTAAAATAATAATATAAGTAAGAAATAATAATAATATTAAATACAATTTAGGCAGTAAAATGTTAAAACAATATTAACTAAACTTATCAGTGCTGAATTTAGCCAGAAATTCCCTACATGAACATTGTAGTATGTTTTGGGTGCCCAGAGCGCTAGCCTCATATAACACATGTTGAATTGGATATACAAACAATTGATTATGCAATTCCTGGAAGTTAAACATTAATATGACAATAGTGTTAATATAAACTACACAAAATTATGACAGCTTCAATGTAAAATATAAAGTAGACCCCATGGGTCAGTGGTAAGGCACTCGTCCAGCGCTTCACAAGCGATTTGGCCTGGGTTTGTATCCTGGCCGGGAAGGATTGACTAGGCGCCAATCCTTAGCTGTACGCCTCAGATCAGCCAGCAGTGAATGGTTGTTAAACTATTTGGCGGGTCGTTTTCCAGAGAAAATTAACATTACGGACCTGCCCGAAACGCTATGCGTGCTAGTGGCTACATAAGAATGTAAGAATTCTTGTATATATGAATTATTATATTATATGGCTTATTATAAAAATAAAATAAAAATAAAATACTAGTCGCACTAAATATTACTGGTAGCAATGGTATATGGTGACTACAGGTGTTGCTGACGACCAAGAACATTTGGGTGCCTAACGCCCGCCAACTCCACTGATGTTAATGAGATAATCCTTTCCTTTAAAACAAATCCTAGTGCCCTTACTGAGATACCAACTCTAATTTACAAAAAAGCCTCCAGATTTTTAGCTCCAGCCATTGCATTGCTCTACAGCAAGTCACATGAACTCCGCACCTTTCCAGATATTCTAAAAAGAACGAGAGTAACCCCAGTCCATAAATGTGGTGATCTCACTGATTCAACAACTTCAGACCTATATCAATTCTGCCAAATTTGTCAAAAATATTTGAAAAACTAATCTACAAGCAGCTCTACTCTCATCTAGACAAATACAATATACTTAGTTTTTGCCAATATGGCTTCAGACCCAAGACAAGCACTAACGATGCACTTATTATTATGATTAACTTGATACATGCAGCTCTTGATAAAAATGAGTTCCCTGTTGGGTTATTTGTTGACCTACGGAAGGCTTTTGACACTGGCAACCACCAAAACCTTCTTCTTAAGTTACATCATTATGGAGTCAGAGGACACTTCCTGCAATACCTCAAATCTTACCTTACTGACAGGCTCCAGTATGTTTCTGTGAATAATTCCATTTCTCCCACCCTACCCATCAACATTGGTGTTCCTCAGGGCAGCATACTTGGCCCTCTTCTCTTTCTCATATACATTAATGACCTTCCACATGCCTCTCAACACCTCAAACCAATTCTATTTGCTGATGACACAACATTCATTTTCCCCAGTCCTGACCCTTTTGCCCTAAATGTCACAGTGAATACTGAACTAAATAAAGTCGATCTTTGGCTAACTGCTAACAAACTCACCCTTAACATTGACGAAACTTTCTATATTTTGTTTGGTAATAAACCCTCAAATCAAATTAATCTAAGAATAAACAATACCCAAATAAATAATAGAGTTCCTTGGCAAATTCCTTGGTGTTCTCATCGATAACAAGCTGAATTTCCAGGGACACATTCTAAATATATAAAAAAAAGTTTCTAAAACTGTTGGCATTCTTTCTAAGATCAGATATTTTTTACCTCGCCCTGCACTTTCATCTATCCTTACCACAATTACGGTATTTGTGCTTGGGGTTCTACTACTCAAAATCATTTACGTCCTCTAATTACTCAACACAAAAGCTGCTATTAGAACAATATCTAACTCTGGCCCCAGACAACACTCGGTACTCTTACTCAAATTTTTGAATATGTCAGATATTAAGTCACTGCACATCCTCTCATGTGTACTCTATATATTTAAAACTCTGAACTGCAATGTTAATCCTGACCTTAAAAGTTTCCTAGAAGGTTGTAACAGGACCCACGCCAGAAACAAATACCCATTTGATATTCCAAGAGTGTGACTTAACCAAACTAGAAATGCTCTACAGCTCAAGGGACCCAGAATGTGGAATGACCTCCCTAATTATGTCAAAGTCTGTACTTCTCTCAACCAGTTTAGGAGTAGAACTAAGTACTACCTAATTAACTCTATGTAACCTACCTTACCCCCTAAATGTCAACACATGTCTTACTATTCTAAACAATGTTATTTGTTGACCTACTTGTACAATTGCTGGTGTTTGTCATGTTCCCCCCCTTTTTTTATTCCTTTTTTCTACACAATTTATACTTTACTCCCAATTACTATTAAGTTTTAGTCTAAGTGTTTTTCCTCCACACCTTGCCCGAAATGCTAGGCGTATTAGTGGCTTTAGGTATTGCATGTACTAACTCTATCTATAAATCCAACAGTATGCTTGTAACTCTGCATCTATGTATGTACTTTTCCTAAATAAAATATTATCATTATTATATTATGTGGATAATAATAGTGATGGTGACTACAGGTGTTGCTGACGTATATTTAAGCAATATAAACAAAACAGATGATGTGCTACAGAATACAAGACACAGATGATGTTCTACAAACTGCAGAGCTAACCTCTTGAGTACATGCATGTGTCGGTAACTATGAGGGCAGAAGAGAGAGAGGTGAGAGAGACGGTGGACTTACTCTTACTGACTTACTTGTAAAAAAAGAGATTGCCAAAATGTCAGAGAATGAACAGATTGTCAGATGTATAGACAAAATAAAATTTAGTCCCAGTGTATAAAAACGGAGGGAGACGGGAACCATTCAACTACAAACCAGTCATTAATAATAATAATAATAATAATAATAATAATTTTTATTTAGGCAAAGGTACATACATAAAGAGATTTTACAAAGTTTGTTGGCTTTATAGATAAGAGCTAGTACATACAATGCCTAAAGCCACTATTACGCAAAGCGTTTCGGGCAGGAAAAAACACTACTGACTAAAGCTTCAAACTAATGGGTAAAAAGAAAAAAAAGCGTTGAGTACAAATAAAAATAGAGGTAAAAGAGGGGGGAACATTGTTGAAAAAACAGCACAAATACAATTACAAATTATTACAGAAAATTACATTAAAACAGCGTTGAATTGTAAAACAAAACAAAACAAAAAAAAACATACATGGGTTGACAATAGAGAGGTAAGGTAGGTTACAGGGAATTTATTAGGTATAGCTTCGTTTTTAACTTAAACTGGTTGAGAGAGGTACTGTCTTTAACATGGTTGGGAAGGTCATTCCACATCCTGGGCCCCTTGATTTGTAGAGCATTTCTGGTTTGATTAAGTCGTACTCTAGGAATATCAAAACTGTATTTATTTCTGGTGTGGTGCTCATGGGTTCTGTTACAACCTTCTATGAAGCTTTTGAGATCAGGATTGGCATTACAATTTAGCGTTTTGTATATGTATAGTACACATGAGAGAATGTGCAGTGACTTAATGTCTAACATATTCAGGGATTTGAATAGGGGTACCGAGTGATGTCTGGGGCCAGAATTGGATATTGTCCTAATAGCAGCTTTGTGTTGAGTAATTAGAGGACGTAAGTGATTTTGGGTAGTAGAGCCCCAAGCACAAATACCATAGTTGAGATATGGATAGATAAGGGAGTAATAGAGAGTCACCAGGGCAGGGCGTGGTACATAATATCTGATCTTAGAAAGAATGCCCACAGTTTTTGAAACTTTTTTTGATATGTTTAGAATGTGTCCCTGGAAATTCAGCTTGTGGTCAATGAGAATGCCAAGGAATTTGCCATCTAATTTGTTACAAATTTGGGTATTGTTTATTTTGAGATTTATTTGATTAGAGGATTTATTGCCAAACAGAATATAGAAAGTTTTGTCAATGTTAAGGGTGAGTTTGTTGGCAGTTAGCCACAGATGGACTTTATTTAGCTCAGTATTTACTGTGGCATTTAGAGCAAGGGGATCAGGACTGGAGTAAATGAAGGTTGTGTCGTCAGCAAATAGGATTGGTTTGAGGTGTTGGGAGGCATTTGGAAGGTCATTAATGTAGATGAGAAAGAGGAGAGGGCCAAGTATTTTAAGTTAAAAGCGAAGCTATACCTAATAAATTCCCTGTAACCTACCTTACCCTTCTATTGTCAACCAATGTCTGTTTTTTTCTTTAAAGAGCGCTGTTTGTCGACATAATTGTATTTGTGCTGCTTTTTCATCTATGTTTTCATTTCTTGTTTTCATTCTACTCATTATGCTCAATTAGTATTAAGCTTGTCATTTAAGTTTATCATGCCCGAAACGCTTTGCGTAATAGTGGCTTTAGGCATTGTATGTACTAGCTATACCTATAAGTTAAACAATCCTTGTAAATATTTATTGTATGTATGTACCTTACCTAAATAAAATTGTATTGTATTGTATTGTAAATTGTATTGTAAGTATGCTGCCCTGGGGAACACCAATGTTGATGGGTAGGGTGGGCGAAATTGTATTATTCACAGAAACACATTGGAGCCTGTCAGTAAGGTAGGATTTGAGGTATTGTAGGGAGTGTCCTCTGACACCATAATGATGTAATTTAAGAAGAAGGTTTTGGTGGTTGACAGTATCGAAAGCTTTACGCAGGTCCACAAATAACCCAACAGGGAACTCATTTTTATCAAGAGCTGTATGAATCGAGTTAAGCATACTAATAAGTGCATCGTTAGTGCTTTTTTTGGGCCTGAAGCCATATTGGCAAGGGCTAAGTATATTGAGTTTGGCTAGATATGAGTAAAGCTGCTTATAGATTAGTTTTTCAAAAATTTTTGACAAGTTTGGCAGGATTGATATAGGTCTGTAGTTGTTAACATCTGTGAGATCACCACATTTGTGGACAGGCGTTACTCTCGCTTTTTTTAGAATATCTGGAAAGGTTTGGAGTTCAAGTGACTTGTTGAAGAGCAAAGCAATAGCAGGGGCTAAAGATCTGGAGGCTTTTTTGTAGATTAAAGTTGGTATCTCCTCAAGGGCACCATACTTGGTTTTAAGGGAAAGGATTATCTCATTGACGTCAATGGAATTAATAGGCTTTAGGTACAGAGACTGGGGATAGTTCCCTGTGAGATAGTCCTTAATGTCAGTACTGGAAGATGGAATATCATTAGCAAGGGATGAACCAATGGAAGAGAAGAACCTATTGAACTCAATAGCAGAATCAGAGGCTGAAAGCTGACCATCGTTATTAGACAGGAGAGTCGGTTTGTTATTTAAAGACTTTTTTGATCCCAATATTTGTGAAATTGTTCTCCATGTTTGTTTAATGTTGCTCTTTATTTGGGTAAATTTATCTTCGTAGTATTTAGTTTTGGCTCGTCTAATTATCTTAGATAGCAATAATGAGTAATTCTTTAATGAGTAATTCTTAATGAGTAATTCTTAACAAGCATTCCTTCCAACATGCTAGAAAAGGCTAAAAGGAAACGGTCCATGGAACACTTAGAAAAATGCCGCTGTTTTCGTAGAACCAGCAAGAATTCAGTAAAAGAAAAACATAGGAATTAAAGGAACAACAGAAGTTCTAATGGCCCATTCAAGGCGCAGTTACGTATATCCACCAACCATCTCACGTCTTATGTTACCTGGTAATTTTCACCGTCATTCATATCACTCGGTGTGCATATGCACATTCGATCAATTAAAGAAATAATTCTTCTTCCACATATGCATAAGAAAGACTTTCGATTGATAAGAACGCGTGTCAAAGACGTTCATGTGTGCCAACCCTCCCGTAGCTGAGAGGTAGATTGTCTACTAGTCACAGAAGGTACTACTGAGAGTAAAATAAATAATTTTTTTTAAGGCACTTCTACCTTGGTCGATCCCCAATCGCTTCCAGACCGCGACACAAAAGTGCTAAATCAACCAATAGAAAATAAATGGTTAATTATAATTGCCAAACAGAATATAGAAAGTTTTGTGTTTCTGCTGTATTGTGCCTACCAATTTGTTGTCAACTACCATTTTAAGCTGTCATTGTAATCAATCATAGCTACCTATGTGCTTTAATATACTGTACCTATAATTTTCTCTCATCTTCTTTTTTTTTCATTCCATGTAATCTGTTATCATTTTTTTGTCTATAAATTTTGCAAGTATTTACCTCCTTAAAGTTTTCTTAGATTAAGGACCTGCCCGAAACGCTGCGCGTGCTAGTGGCTTTACAAGACTGTAATTACCATATTTGTATCCTCACATTCCTTATGTACATTCTTGTATATGCATAAATAAATAAAATAAATAAAATTGCGTATAAGTGGCCACAAAGAGTACCCCAATCCGTCCTCTTAAAAAAACGTTGCTTTTTGCTCGTATGCGCGCTATGGCCAAAAATGGACGTAATTTTAAATGAAATCGGCTCACAAAAGTTATTACTGTCCAGTTTTCTGTTTGAGTCCTCCGGCTTACCCGGTTAGGTTACGAGAGGAAACTTTCAATTAATGGTTTTCATGACGTTTTGAATTGCTAGAGCTTCCTGCCCTCGAAGCCTACCAGACGACCCGTAACTTACTGTTTTGGAAAAAAAATCCAAAATTTATTTTCATTTTCAAATACGGCCATAATACAACACATCTGAAGGAATCAGACATAACAAAAGCTGCAGTGAAGATCATGTTTGACCGTGAATGTTTCAACCCCATCCTGCTAAGCTATACAAACATCAAGAAACTGCCTTTCTACAGTTTCCTACTCCTAACCTACCAGAGGACCCAAAACAGAAAACAGGACAGTATGTAAATTTTGCGAGGTGCTACCATTTTCTAGTACGACAGTTTTTGGCCTTAGGTAAAGTATACGTCAAAATGTGACATTCTTTTTGGAGGACAGGTTAAATGTTTAGGGAGGCTGCTTGAGTGTTTTATTATCTATTAATTTAGATTAAAACTAAACAAAAACCAGAGTCTTGAGTCTCCGTGGTGTAGTGGTAAGACACTCGCCTGCCATTTCGCGACCGCTTTGGCCTGGGTTCGTATCCTGGCCGGGGAGGATTTACTGGGCGTCACTCCTTAACTGTAGACTCTGTTTACCCAGCAGTGAATGGGTATCTGGTTGTGAAATTATTTGACGGTCCGTATTCCGGGGAAAATTAGGATTAAGGACCTGCCCGAAACGCTATGCGTGCTGGTGGCTGTACAAGAATTAAGAACTCTTGTATATAAAAAAATAAAAAATTTACATAAATAAAAATGGAAATGTTTGTTTGTGCATAACCGCTAATTTTCGAAAATTCTTCACCGATTGCTTTAAAATTTTCACTCAACGTTCCATTCGCATTCGTGCAGGTTTTTATATACATACTATATAGATGTCACGTCTGTAACGGTAAAAAAAAACGTTTTTTTCTGAAAACTGTGTAATCCATATGTTTTTCATGTTAAGGAAATCTTAGAAACCTCTTTACCGATTGCTTTGAAATTTGGACACAACATTGCATTCGAATATTCGCGTCTTTTTATATATCTACTATATACATGCCTCACCTGTGACAGGAAAAAACATTTTCTTTTTTAAACAGCGCCATCTGTTGGACGTAAGAGCAACACACACTGTAATCTCCGAAAGTTCTTCACCGATTGCGTTGAAATTTTGACACAACGTTGCATTCAAATAGGCGCGACTTTTTATATACCTACTATATAGATGCCACCCCTGTGACAGGTAAAAACATGCGTTTTTAAAAAACAGCGCCATCTGTTGCACATAATAGCAACATGCACGCTATACTAAATATGTCACGAATTCCATTTCAATGTTTCCGATTGCATTGATAAATTGAATTTTCACAAATTTTTATTCATTTTTATTTTTATTTAATTATTTTGTGTGAATTGCGTTGGAATTGAGCTGTGTTGTTTGCGATACTGTTCATTTCGTGAGTATAATTTAATTTTTTATTTTTCATATTTTCATTTAATTTTTTAACTGTTTTTGTTATATTTTAGTGATGGGAACATCAGATTACTTGATGTTCCCAATTTTCTGATGGGAACATCAGACCATTTGGGAAGGCATCGGACGAGGGAGTGGGAATGGTGGGGACTGCATGACGTCATGGTCAACAAATAACTTACAACAAATACTGATAGTCTTATACAGGGAAGATGAAGACTGCATGACGTCTGTGACCATTAGCGATGTCTGTGCAGAGTCACAGAGCTAACAAAATTTTGGGATGACTAGAGACGGCCATTTAATCCCCTTGAGCGAAATGGCAGGGACTAGGAGGAGGGCACATTTTAATTCTCATTTTGGAAAATATTACATGATTGAAGGGAGAGATTGATAAATGATATGAAAATATGCAAACAACCCCCCCCCCGGCTATGACCGTGAGTTGGAATAAATGGAAAAAAACTTATGCTATGCCCGTCCGTCGGGAAAAAACAAAACGGACGGGCATAGTCATAAATCCTATCCTACTTTAGTTTAAGTATTTTAAGATCATGTAATTAAACAAAGATATTAGAAACCCATTTTAAGATGCCGCAGCTACTTAGAAAGTTCATCTAGAGCATCAGTGAAACATTCCCTGCCTATAATATATATGTAAAGTTGAGAAGTCAAACGAGGGTAGAGATCCTCAACGTGTGGTGAGGACAGATTACTGTCATATTAACCTGAACTTCTGTGCACCAAGAAACCACATTAACGTTATGTATTAATGAGAAAAGCAATATGAGCCGTGAGGAGGATTCGAACCTGTGCTCTGGGTATTCTTGATACTAGATACATAACGTTAATGTGATTTCTTTGTGCATTTAAAGAGAAGCTTAGGAGGTAGAATTCCTAAACTACAAGCCAGAGTGCAGGGGGTTATTATGTGAAACCCTGGCTTAGCTTCAGTGTGAGCCTCGGGAACCCTAGAGGAGGCAGTTGAATCCCAAACTGCAATGCTTTTGACCATGTAGTGGTATAGAGCGTTTGCTTGGGAGCACACAGAGCATAGGTTCGAATCCTCTTCAGGGCTCCTACTCTTTTTTTTTTTTTTTGCAGGGATATTCCTGCGCGGGCCCTAAGCCTCTCGCTGGTCCACTAAGTATTGCTTGTTTCTGTTTTACTTGGGCGGAGTATGAGTATTTATGACTCGTATGGTTGCTTCAGCAAGATTTTGTCCCAAGTGTTTAACAACTTCTTCTGCTCTGTTGAATCTAAGTTGAAATCTTAATGGGTTTGTAACTGTGCACTGTGTTAGATAATGTTCCAGTGGTCTGTTGTGGTGGTAACTGTGCACTTTGTTAGGCAATCACACACAGAGATCACAATAACGTGATGTATCAAATGAACAAATCCACAAGGGTCGTGACGAGTATTCGAACCTGCGTCCGGGAGCATCCCAGACACTGCCTTAATCGACTGAGCTACGACAGGGTAAAAGGGTTGAAACCGAAGTTCTACTGATCTTACTGGATTCCGTAGCCTCTCCGAGGCACAAACCAGGCTTTTACACAACCCCCCCCCCTGCACCCGAGCTATGTCAACAGGCCGTTCTCCCTCTTCGCCCTTACATCATCACACACAGAGATCACAATAACGTGATGCATCAAATGAACAAATCCACAAGTGTTCCAGTGGTCTGTTGTGGTTGTAACTGTGCACTGTGTTAGACAATGTTCCAGTGGTCTATTGTAGTTGTAACTGTGCACTGTGTTAGATAATGTTCCAGTGGTCTGTTGTGGTTGTAACTGTGCACTGTGTTAGACAATGTTCCAGTAGTCTGTTGTAGTTATAACTGTGCACTGTGTTAGACAATGTTCCAGTGGTCTATTGTAGTTGTAACTGTGCACTGTGTTAGATAATGTTCCAGTGGTCTGTTGTGGTTGTAACTGTGCACTGTGTTAGACAATGTTCCAGTGGTCTGTTGTGGTTGTAACTGTGCACTGTGTTAGACAATGTTCCAGTGGTCTGTCGGGCATTTCTCCAGATGTCTCTTAAGGCGCCGGTCGGCCGAGCGGACAGCACACTGGACTTGTGATCCTGTGGTCCAGGGTTCGATCCCGGGCGCCGGCGAGAAACAATGGGCAGAGTTTCTTTCACCCTATACCCCTGTTACCTAGCAGTAAAATAGGTACCTGGGTGTTAGTCAGCTGTCACGGGTTGCTTCCTGGGGGTGGAGGCCTGGTCAAGGACCGGGCCGCGGGGACACTAAAACCCCGAAATCATCTCAAGATAACCTCAAGATAACAGTGCTAGTGGCTCCTACGAAGTTCTATGTTTTCGTCACTCACACAAGCGTCTTCAGCTCTTGACTCAACACCTGAACTATATTGTCTTTATTATATATATTCTTTCCGGTTGAGTAAGTGTGCTTGGTCTCACCAGGCAGAGAACCAGGACCACGGGCAGTGTGAGGACCCTGAGGGAGGTGGAGGCGGCCATGACAGCGTCGGGAGGGTAATGCCTGGCTCCTCCGGCAGGTGGCGGCCGTGTGACCAAGTGGACGGGTGTCTCTGGCAGGTATATCAGCTGCTGTATCTTGCACGGTATATATATACACCCACACAACCCCCGGCGGCGTCTATCTCCGGCTGGGCCACTCTATGGCGCATTAATTTTGCGACATTGAAGGGCAATTCCATATTATTTGTCAATGTGGAAAAGTGAGGAAGAGAGAGAGAGAGAGAGAGAGAGAGAGAGAGAGAGAGAGAGAGAGAGAGAGAGAGAGAGAGAGAGAGAGAGAGAGAGAGAGAGAGAGAGAGAGAGAGAGAGAGAGAGAGAGAGTGTTGGGGGGGAGGAGAAGTGGGTTTGATGAGAATCAGAAAAGGAAGACAATTTGCATGATGACGCATTAGATCCCATGACTGGTTTTCTCTGGAAAAAGCTCGACAGGGATATTTATCCGAGGACATACTTCCGCCACTAAACCGGAAGACGAGTCTCTTACAACCAACAACCAGGAAAAAGCTGACCTACAGGAAAGCCCCTTTGCTGTCAGATTGCAAGTTCCCGAGCCCTGACAACCTCCACAGCTTGATCCAAGCATTGTGTCAAGTTATCTGAAGTGGAAATTCAACAGACTGAAGTTCACCATCATCTTAAAACACTCGACATAGGTAAGTTGCTCGTGAAGTACTCTCCCAATTCAAAGCAAAACGTCTTTAAAGAAACAAATGTTGTCTATTCCTTTACATCCCCTTTGGGACTGTCAGCTCCAACGATCTCCAGAGATAGCCAAGGTGTCTGACAATGCACGGACAACATCGCTCCATCAATGATTATAATTTCTACCTAACCAGACCATAGATATCCTGACCTTCAACACAGAAGTAATCAACATATACCACGACAATACAAGATTTGACATGGCGAAGCACTGCATATTGTCGTTGTTGTTTTAGATTTAGCTACTCAGAACGAAATGTCCATGTAGCACGGGCTATGGTGAGCCCGTAGTTGAGTTCGGTTATTCGCGATAACCTTATTACTGTGATATTTGGGTCAAAATTTGAAATGGAGGTGGGGTTTCCTCCTTTTTCTCTGTTTCTTTTTCGCTTCTGCACTGGTTTTAGTCCTGTTAGTCACATTATATCGGTGGCGGATGTAGATTTAGCGAAGCGAAGATTTGGAGTCAGTATGAATGATGACATCATGTAAATTATTCTCAATTGTATAGGTTATGGCCTCCTTCAGGGCATATTATTCTGTTTGCAATGTTGAGCACCCACTATTCATGCTCCAGTAAGCTTCATGGTTGGTAGTGTTAACTGCTGCCTCAGCAGAACCTCTTTCTTGATCAACTGATCCGTCTGTGAAGATGTGAGTCGTTGTTGGTCTTGAGATGGTTTCCATTTGTTCTATGACAGCTTTGAGCCTCTGCGAGTCACATGCTGATTTTTTAACTGGTAATCCTTCAATGATTATCATTAGACTCGATTCTTTCCATGGAGGAGGCTGCCGAAAGTGTTGATATGGTCTATCTTCTCCTTTGTTTTTACTAGTCCATTTCAAGTCCACTTTCTTTAGAATCTTGACCAGATTATCCGTCCATGCACTTGTTCTATATTGAAGGTTTCTCTGAAGCGATCTGTATGCTATCTCTCTGTGTATGCTATCTTTGATTGACAGTCTGGCGGTGGTTCCAACAAATTTTGCTGTTATGGTGGCTATTCTTTGTTTAATCCTGTTTTCTAATGCTGGAAAGTTAGTTTCCATTCTTAGATTCTCTCTACGCGTCCATATAGGTGCTCCCAGCATTGTTCTCAGAGCATCATTTTGAGACACTTCCAGTTTCTCCTATTGGTTATCATTGAGGGATGTAAGAGCAGGAGCAGCATAGTCGATGAGTGACGTAACTGCTTGAACGTAGTACATTTTGAGTACTGGTAGAGATGCACCCTCTCTAAGACTGGTCAGGGAGCGCAAAGCTGAGTTTCTGGCTTTACAACGTTGCCGAAGATATTACATTTCTTGAGTGAATTTCAACTGGCTGTCTATTATGACTCCAAGGTTTTGAAAAGAGGTAACCCCACTCAATTTCATGTCCTTGTAATGCGAGTCTGATGTCTTGAGTTCTCATTTTAACGGCCATTGCTTTGGTTTTATTGGTGTTTATTTTCACTGTTATGCGTTCCGCTTCCCTGCTGATAATATATAGGCATTTTTGTGCATGGTTTCTGGCGCCTTTGCCATTGCTGATGACCACAAAATCGTCTGCATAGTTAAGCAGTTTGGGTTTTGGTAATATCTTCGGCTTTGATTACAATTATTAAACAGTTAATGAGTTCCGAAGCACCAGGAGGCTGTTTATAGCAATAACAACAGTTGACTGGGAAGTTTTCATGCTAGGAAACTGTTTAATAATTGTAACCAAAGCCGTCAAATATCGAGGAAAGATGTACACGTTCGTAAGTGCTTGCGTAACTGCTTCGTGAATCTGGCCCCAGGTCCAGTGACTGCAGAATAGTTTAACACACTGTCGACAAACAGCTGTAACTTGAGCTTCATGAATTGTTTCATAAGACAGTTGACGAAGAAAGGGCTTAGTATTCCTCCCTGCCGAGTCTCATTCTCCAGCCTCTTTGAGGACGATGTTTTTCCTTGGAATTTGACTTTAGCTTCTCGGTTTAGCAGGCTTCCTTTGGCAAAGGCAAGAGCGTGTCCTTTGATTTCCTTATCCACAAGGCAGCACAGTGTAGCTGGAGCACTGGCTAACTCGAAGGCTTTTTCAAGGTCTAGAAAAATAAGGATTCCAGGTTTGTCATTGATTTAATCCAGGAGGGAGGTAAGGCATTCTGTGGTTCCAACACCTTTTCTGTAAGCAAACATATTTTGATATAGTGGATTGGCTTTCCTTTCAATTCGATTAAGAGCCGTTCTTTCCGCAGTTTTGGCCAGACAGCTTGTTAATGAGATGGGTCTTGGATTTCCTGGGTCTTTAGGTTTTGGAATGGGAACTATAATTGCACTGTTCCAAGAGAGTGGTCGAGCACTGCATATCAACAGCCAGCTTAAATTAAGGACATCCTACCATCAAGATCAATACAGAATATCCATCTCACCTCACCTACTGACGGAGTCAACATGGACTGAGTAAAACCTAACTTCACCTCGTCCTTCATAGATATGTATATTCTAGCTTCAGCTAACATCTATTTACGTTGCCTGTGCTTCCGAAGCTTCAATGAAAAATATTATTTAGCATCAAGCTAATAAAATTGTAAAATTAATTTACAGCTAATTTTAATATAATATTTCCACATGAAGAAGAAAGAACGCAAGAGAGATACGATTCGTGCTACAGTTATGGAACTAACTTCTGAGATCATATTCAATAATATGCTACATGCATATGTTTTATATACTGGGAGAAATTAGAATAAAAATATGAGTCATCATATCGGTTAATGTCACAACTTAACTGGGTCACATTTGACCTGTGCATATACCTCTTACTGGTTTTGATACTGATACTGTTTTTGATAAATCTTTGAACTTTTTATCTATGCATTTTAGCAATTTTTTGTTGAGCAATTATTAAGCCCAATGTACATTGTATATCTATAAAAATAAAAATGGAAATGTTCGTTTGTTCAAAATCGCTAATCTCCGAAAGTTCTTCACCGATTGCTTTGAAATTTTCACTCAACGTTCCATTCGCATCCGAGCAGGTTTTTATATACATATTATATAGATGTTACGTATGTGACGGGAAAAAAAAACATGCTTTTATGAAAAACTGTTTTTCATGTGTTTTTCGTGAGGGGTTTTCACTAAAGTGTTTTTCACTTCGAATCCACTTTACCGATTGCTTTGAAATTTTGACACAACGTTGCATTCGAATAGGCGCGTATTTTTATATACCTATTATATACATACCTCACCCATGACAGGAAAAAACATGCGTTTTTTTTTTAAACAGCGCCATCTGTTGGACGGAAGAGCAACCCATGCTGTAATCTCCGAAAGTTCTTCACCGATTGCTTTGAAATTCTGACACAACATTCCATTCGAATATGCACATGTTTTTACATGCCTACTATATATAGATGCCACACCTGTGACAGATAAAACATGTTTTTTTTCTTCAAAAAACAGCGCCATCTGTTGGACGTAATAGCAACACACTTGCAATACTAAATATGTTATGAATTCCATTTCAGAGTTTCCGATTGCATTGATAAATTTAATTTTCATAGATTTCAACTTATTTTAATTTGTATTGAATTATTTTGTGTGAAATTGTATTGGAATTGAGCTGTGTTGTTTACCATACCGTTCATTTCATAAGTATAAGTATAAATGCCACACCTGTGACAGGTAAAAATATTCAATTTTTTTTTAAGAAATAGCGCCATCTGTTGCACGTAAGAGCCACACGTACACACTATCATAAATATGTTACAATTCCATTTCAATGTCTTCCACTGCATTGACAAATCAAATTTTCATACTTTTCGACTTATTTTCATTTTGATTTAATTATTTTGTGTGACATAACATTAAAACTGAGCTATACCATACCGTTCATTTCATTTGTAAAAGTATAGATGCCACGCCTGTGACAGGTAAATTTTGTTTTTAAACAGCGCCATCTGTTCCACGTAAGAGCCATCCACACTGTACTAAATATGTTGCGATTCCATTTCATTGTTTCCGATTGCATTGATAAATAGAATTTTCATAGATTTCGATTTGAAATTTCTTTCATAGATTTCGATTTGATTTCTTTTGAACGGTGTTCAAAAGAAAACTAGATAATTACCTCCAAAGAATACCTGATCAACCGAGTTGTGATCCATACGTCAGGCTGAGAGCAGCTGCATCTAACAGCTTGGTGACCAGACCACACCAGAATTTTTTTTTTCTTCTTTTTTAGCAGGGATAATCCTGCGCGGGCCCTAAGCAGACCACACCAGAAGGCCTGGTCAAAGACCGGGCTGCGTTCACCTTGATCCTCGGAACCAACGGAAGGTACCTGTCAATGAACAGACAACAAAGCTCCATCAAGGAACATATAATTTCTACACACAACCACACCATCACCAGAGATATCTTGACCAATAACACCGAAATAATTGAGAGAATCCACTAGGGTTATGAGGTGGGCGCGAACCTACAATCCCGCCATTACCAGTCACATACTCTACCACAACACCACCTCGTGAGGTGATATAGTGGACCAATGAGGATTTTCTCATTGATATATATCACGTTAATATGATTTCTGTGTTAGCGAGATATTTTATAAATATAACGAAAACAGAACAATATACATAGACGAAGCACCACATATCAAACATTCTCGTCTATCATTCTCAAGATTAAGGCATAATATCCAGCTCACACCTCACCTACTCCCCCCAGCCAACATCGACTGGGTGATACCTCACTTCACCTCAGCCTTCTTGATTGCATATTCTGTAGCTTTAGCTAACTTGTAGCCCCTTCTCCTCCACCTCTGAAGATGTTGACAGAGATGTAACTTGCCTGCTCTAGCAACCTGGATATCTCGTGCCATTTTTTCTTAAATCATTAATGCATTGACTAATATGATGTTGAAGTTCTAACTAATATGATGTTGAAGTTCTAACTAATATGATATCCAAGTTCTTTTTAACTGAGTTTACAAATTGGAGTACTAAGTATTGTGGGATCCATTACCTGTCGTTACCTGCTGTAAGTAGAGACATCCCGGCCTAGTTCTGGCAGTAACTATGTCGCTCTCTCAGGTAGACACTTGGTACTCTCCGTTCAAGTTGTTCTTAGTTCTAAACATATAATAACTTTTAATACTAGAGGTTTGTGCCAAATGTTGGTGCTCCTCTGTCAGACATTGGTTCATGTATAATACATGTAGCTTTAGTTGGCTAGTTTATTTTAGTAATATCTTTTTGAGACGGTGTTGATACAAAGGTGTTTCTTAATCTCTTGCTCTGTGCATCAATTGTGTTTATTATAACTGATGTTGTGATATAATGGATTGCCATTGTCGGGGAAAGAAACCTATTTTGCTTATCTGGGTTGCTGTAACCGAAGGCATGTCCCACGAGGTCACCCATACAGTTACTAGCCATTACAAACAGTTCTTAATATTGTTTGATTGAGTAATGCGAACGTCATTCAACGCGCAACATCCATTTGCTCTTGAATTAATTTTTTTGCAAAGAATCTCATTATTATCGCGCGCTATCAACAGCATCTGCGACATTCTCAGGGGCCTGTAACAGTAACTGATAAGCTGGCTCCCTTGTTTTAAATTAGATAACCTATCCCCTAATTGTGGCCCCATAATGGGTATGGGAGCATATTCGTAGATGAAATGTTTACTTATTCGTTTATATACCGATATCTGACCCTCCTATAACTTCTAACACTCGTGGGGTGGGCGACCAGGCCCCTGAGTCGGATTGTGATGGAAGGCCAGGCTCTGTAGCCCCCCCCCCAACACATGGCCCAGACCAAGCTGCTTCTCTGACTCTCCCAACTGACTCTCTTCTCCCCTCCCACCACTGTGGCAGGGTTGAGACCCCAGCCCCCAGTGGTGACCACGTCATCACATGGAGTGGCTCCACCTCTCAATGTAAAAACTACACCTTTTACCCCTTCTCTTACTGGGGATGCTCAGCGCCGTCACTTTCGCAGTCGCATGCACACAATTCCTTCCTGTTCTAATACGTTCCAAGCTTTATTTGGTCCTGCTACATGGACTAAGTATTTTGATTTCAATCATGTTGATTCTATACGTCCTAATGATTTATTCCTCCATAAACACCTTGTTGATTCGGTGAATACCTTTATTACTTTTACCCATACCTGTACTGGTACACGTGATGTTGCAGCTCCTTCTTAGGAAGCAGCTGACAGCTTGGCTTCATTGTCCTGCATTGGGGAGACCCCCGTTTGGATCTCTAAAAATGGCCAGTTGAGTACCAGCATTGGCACAGTTATTCTCCCGCACCATGTTGCGACTGGTGACAGGGAACTGAAAGACTGCCATGAGGATATTAAGCATATCCTTGAGGCCCAAAGCCATTTTATCCTCCAGATTGATACGTTCACTCGACCCCCTCGTGGTCGTCGTCGTCAGCCTCTTCATGCAGTGAAGATCACTTTTGAGAGTATGTACCTTCCATCTTCCGTAATTCTTGATGGTGCCAGATGCTACTTGATACCTGCTTGGTGGGGGTACTGATGGGTATATACTTGATGAGTGCACGCGGGCTTTGCGATTTGGGCCTCACCAAAGGCAACCTTGAAATTTGCCCTGTAAAAGCCCTAACCTGGACATGCTACCTCTACAGAATATGGTCCAAGTCCACATCAAGGGGCAGACCACCTTAGTCCCAGGATCACAGTGCAATGGGTGCATAGGGTAAGATATAGTCGCGATCTGTAGACCCAGAGCCAAAATAGCTGGTAGTCAGCTACCTACGTAGGGTTATTATTGAGTGGCACCACTTCCCCGAATGGTTTCTCACAGGAGGGTGGATGACCTTGCCGGAGCCCACGAGTGGGTATGGCGGCGGCCGGAGGGACCCCCATGCGCATACATGACAACCCTCCCGCTCCGTGGCCTTGCCAGGAACATCCGCTTTGATGATTTTTTTCCATGTATGCTGTCGTCAAATTCATCATACCTGTTTCTAAGGCAGATTGTTGTTTTGCCATCAGCTTAAGTTTATTTTTAATAATATACTGAGCACCCCTCCCTTTGTGTGCTGTGTCTTATATTAGAAAAACAAATACAAAAGATTTTTCCATTGTACTATCTATTATTATTTTCATCTTAACTCCTGTGAGTGAAATGTGTCAACTAACCATTTATTATAAATATTTTAATTTGTGTTGGTAGGGAACTGTGTGCTTAAGGGGGTACTTCCCCGGAATTATGAGAGTTGTTGTAGGGTATTCATAATTTATTATCCTGATACATGTGAAAGGTGCTGCACCTAGGCCAAGTTTCAGCATCTCAGCCTAAATAGAGAAGGAGAAAAAAAAAACAAAAAAAAATTTCAACAATGTTCAATTGCTTTCACAGCCCACAATTGTGAACCAAAATCATTTCTACGACACTCAGCTATGACCTTACTATATAATAAAGATTTGGTAGTAAGATCTTTATCCCAGATGTATTTAGTGCAATAATACAGATTTTTAAAAGTTTCCCAAAAACGTATGCAACAAAATGAAGTGTATCATTATTTATAAAATCAATAAATCTACGTAGATAAGAAAAATTACTACCGTTTTTAGAGGCGTAAACTCTACATATAATGTGCAAGTTTCATGTAAATTGAATAATAAATAAAGGCTGTGAAGGCAGATCTAGTTGTAAAAGTTGGAGTTGCGTAGTGCACGCGACAAGTTACTCTACTCGCGGTCACTCGTGACAATGCGTGATTTACGCATTGCGGCCAGCTCGTACCTTCTATGGAGAGCTCGCATGCATCTAGCTTTCAATGCTTTTCTCTTGTTCGTTTGGTAAGTCATATTGCAGTACAAATAGCAAAAATAGCATGAGTTCTGGGAGATATTGTGAGAGCGCGTCAGCGATACATCCACTCCCTAAGAGAGACACACAGTCACTGAAGGGCTGAGCCACATACCACCCTCTCTCTCACACGATACTGTTGCCAATGAGTGAGTTTATATTCATTTTATGCATAACATGTTATTTTCAACACTATTACGAAAAATAAGACTTCTACAACGTAAGATACAATACCCCGCAGCGCACTCACGCCGCGAGGACCAGATTCACGAAAGTTGCAGCGGGAAATTTGACTCTAATTACGTTATTTTTCAAGATAACATTAAACGGTTTGGACCACAGTGTTGCCAGAACGTTGTAGTATTTTTCGTAATTTTTCGTAAATATTCCATTTTTCTTCGGATTTTCGGGTACCAAGGCCCCCCACATCTTCCCCATGCCTAGTGGTTGGGGCAACGGGTGCCCTGAAGCTATATAAAAACTCTACAACCCCCTCAGAGTGGCAGGGACAAGGAAGTAGCAATCTTGTCCCATACTTCTTAGGGAGCTGATAGGCGCACTCTCCTCTCTTTACATTCCTCTCTCGTACTGTCTAAACTCGATTATGGTTGTCCTGCTTACTCGTCTACCTCTCCTTATACTCTACGCCATCTGGATGCTCTGCACCATACTGGGTTATGCCTCAGTTCTGGTGCCTTTCGTTCGACTCCTACCCTAAGCCTGTATGTTGAAATTGGCATCCTGTCTCTACAAGATCGCCGTGGACGCACTATCTTTGCTACTTTGCGGAGTCCCTACTCACTCTCGCTTATGTCATACTTCGACCTTTATCCCTCCTATGGTCCCTGTTCCCTTTCACCACCTACCTCTTTCTGCATGGTCGTCTCACTTACAAGGTTCTCTATGAGTTCGTTTTACCAATATTTCTCCTCGTGTCAATCCATCCTTACCCCCCATGGAGGGGTCCCGCTTCCTAAGTTTTGTAGAACTTAACCCGTATGACTAAAGCTTTTACCCCTCCTACAGTTCTGAAACGCCTTTTCCTGACTACACCTATATAAGTCGACAGCCTTCAGAGATTAGCATCTTCATGGCAGATTTTAATGCTATTTTGTATGCTCTTCATCAACTGCTTTCTCGCTGTCAATCTTTCTTTGTTGTTGTAGTTGACTCTCGCAATGCCCTCATGGCTCTGGAATCCTTTAATCCAGTCCATCCTGTGGTTGTCGAAATTCAACATTGGCTGTTTCTTATTTTCAGCAGATTTAAGACAGTGGAGTTTTACTGGGTTCCCCGCCACATTGGTGTCCTTAAATGAGCGTGCAGACGCTGCCACTTAGGAGACTATCCGCACTTGGCCCATCTCCTGTAAAGGTGTTCCTTATTCTGACTTCTACCCAGTTATTCATTCCTGAATCCTTGCCCGTTGGCAGGGTTGTTGATCTTTTGTTACTGGTAACAAACTGCATGCTCTTAAGAAAAGCGTGTTCCCATGGCCTTCCTCCTACCACCATGACCGGCGGTGGGCAACGGCTCTGGCGATAGTACGTATTGGCCATTGTGACGGTGTCCCACCACTATATCTTTCCCGTTCCAGCTTCAAGAGTCATATCTCTACAACCTGGACGTTTTCTGATGTTCATGGAACACTTTGGTGTAGATGAGGGTATGGAATGTTATTGTGTTGGCAATGAATTTGCCGTTTTAGTTTGATTATACAAGTAAGTGGCAACTGGTAACTACAACTAAGTAAGTAACTGGTAACTACAGGGCGCCTTAATCCACTTGACCATCACGGCCGTCAAAAGGAAGTGATAGCCGAGGCTATTTGAGCCACTTCCCCGACGGCAACTCGGATGGTAATCTTGGGCATAGCATTTCACCAAATCACCTCATTCTTTGGGGCACACGTGAGGAACACAACTCGGCTATCACTTCCTTTTGACGGCCGTGATGGTCAAGTGGATTAAGGCGCCCTGTAGTTACCAGTTGCGTTGCTCCTGGGAGTATGGGTTCGAGTCACTTCTGGGGTGTGAGTTTTCATTCGCATATAGTCCTGGGGACCATTCAGGCTTGTTTGCATATATATATATATATATATATATATATATATATATATATATATATATATATATATATATATATATATATATATATATATATATATATATATATATATATATATATATTTATATATATATAACTGAAAACTCACACCCCAGAAGTGACTCGAACCCATACTCCCAGGAACAACGCAACTGGTATGTACAGGGACGCCTTAATCCGCTTGACCATCACGACCGGACATAAGGAAGTGATAGCCGAGGCTATTTGAACCACTTCCCCGCCGGCACTCGGATGGTAATCTTGGGCATAGCATTTTATCAAATCACCTCATTCTTTGGGGCACACGTGAGGAACACAAATGCAAACAAGCCTGAATGGTCCCCAGGACTATATACAACTGAAAACTCACACCCCAGAAGTGACTCGAACCCATACTCCCAGGAACAACGCAACTGGTATGTACAGGGACGCCTTAATCCGCTTGACCATCACGACCGGACATAAGGAAGTGATAGCCGAGGCTATTTGAACCACTTCCCCGCCGGCACTCGGATGGTAATCTTGGGCATAGCATTTTATCAAATCATACATACAACTGTACATACCAGTTGCGTTGTTCCTGGGAGTATGGGTTCGAGTCACTTCTGGGGTGTGAGTTTTCAGTTGTATATAGTCCTGGGGACCATTCAGGCTTGTTTGCATTTGTGTTCCTCACGTGTGCCCCAAAGAATGAGGTGATTTGATAAAATGCTATGCCCAAGATTACCATCCGAGTGCCGGCGGGGAAGTGGTTCAAATAGCCTCGGCTATCACTTCCTTATGTCCGGTCGTGATGGTCAAGCGGATTAAGGCGTCCCTGTACATACCAGTTGCGTTGTTCCTGGGAGTATGGGTTCGAGTCACTTCTGGGGTGTGAGTTTTCAGTTGTATATAGTCCTGGGGACCATTCAGGCTTGTTTGCATTTGTGTTCCTCACGTGTGCCCCAAAGAATGAGGTGATTTGATAAAATGCTATGCCCAAGATTACCATCCGAGTGCCGGCGGGGAAGTGGTTCAAATAGCCTCGGCTATCACTTCCTTATGTCCGGTCGTGATGGTCAAGCGGATTAAGGCGTCCCTGTACATACCAGTTGCGTTGTTCCTGGGAGTATGGGTTCGAGTCACTTCTGGGGTGTGAGTTTTCAGTTGTATATAGTCCTGGGGACCATTCAGGCTTGTTTGCATTTGTGTTCCTCACGTGTGCCCCAAAGAATGAGGTGATTTGATAAAATGCTATGCCCAAGATTACCATCCGAGTGCCGGCGGGGAAGTGGTTCAAATAGCCTCGGCTATCACTTCCTTATGTCCGGTCGTGATGGTCAAGCGGATTAAGGCGTCCCTGTACATACCAGTTGCGTTGTTCCTGGGAGTATGGGTTCGAGTCACTTCTGGGGTGTGAGTTTTCAGTTGTATATAGTCCTGGGGACCATTCAGGCTTGTTTGCACTTATATATATATAAATATATATATATATATTTATATATATATAAATATATATATATATATATATATATATATATATATATATATATATATATATATATATATATATATATATATATATATATATATATATATATATATGTCGTATCTAGTAGCCAGAACGCACTTCTCAGCCTACTATGCAAGGCTTGATTTGCCTAATAAGCCAAGTTTTCATGAATTAGTATATTTTCTCTATTTTTTTTTCTTATGACATGATAAAGCTACCCATTTCATACTGTATGAGGTCAATTTTTTTTATTGGAGTTAAAATTAACGTAGATATATGACCGAACCTAACCAACCCTACCTAACCTAACCTAACCTATCTTCATAGGTTAGGTTAGGTAGCTGAAAAAGTTATGTTAGGTTAGGTTAGGTAGTTGAAAAACAATTAATTCATAAAAACTTGCCTTATTAGGCAAATCGGGCCTTGCATAGTAGGCAAAGAAGTGCGTTCTGACTACTAGGTACGACATATATATATATATATATATATATATATATATATATATATATATATATATATTAGTATATTTTGGTAGCAGTCTTTCCTGTAGACATATATTATTAAATATGACCGAAAAAGTAAGATTAATAATTCTAACACGAATTTTCTCAATCTTTCGTACATTACGCTTCACTGTTGGAGGTAAATCAAAAATCACTTCTCCAAAATTCATTTTTATTTCTAGTCTGACGCGACACGGGCGCGTTTCGTAAAACTTATTACATTTTCAAAGACTTCACAAATACACAACTGATTAGAACTTACGTATCTCTGATCTTATATCTACATTTGAGTGAGGTGGGAGGGGTGATGTGGCATTAACACAAGACAGAACAAGAGGGGATATTAATAAGGTATTAAAAGTATCAACACAAGACAGAACAGAAACAATGGGTATTGAATAGAAGTGTTTGTAGAAAGCCTATTGGTCCATATTTCTTGATGCTTCTATATTGGAGCGGAGTCTTGAGGTGGGTAGAATATAGTTGTGTATATACAACTATATTCTACCCACCTCAAGACTCTGCTCCAATATAGAAGCATCAAGAAATATGGACCAATAGGCTTTCTACAAACACTTCTATTCAATACCCATTGTTTCTGTTCTGTCTTGTGTTGATACTTTTAATACCCTATTAATATCCCCTCTTGTTCTGTCTTGTGTTAATGCCACATCACCCCTCCCACCTCACTCAAATGTAGATATAAAATCAGAGATACGTAAGTTCTAATCAGTTGTGTATTTGTGAAGTCTTTGAAAATGTAATAAGTTTTACGAAACGCGCCCGTGTCGCGTCAGACTAGAAATAAAAATGAATTTTGGAGAAGTGATTTTTGATTTACCTCCAACAGTGAAGCGTAATGTACGAAAGATTGAGAAAATTCGTGTTAGAATTATTAATCTTACTTTTTCGGTCATATTTAATAATATATATATATATATATATATATATATATATATATATATATATATATATATATATATATATATATATATATATATATATATATATATATATATATATATATATATATATTGTGTGGTCTGACTGTGTCAGACTACGGAGGAAGAATTGAAACAGGAATTTCCTTAAGTTCTTTCGTATATTAAATACATCTTCAGAAGGAATGTTTACAAGTCAATAAGTTTTGGACATATATAGACAGGAGAGAGAGAGAGGTAAAGTGAAGTGAGGTACAATGACAAATATATGAATGGGAATTGGGTAGATATAAAATAAGAAGGGCAGAAGGCCTATTAGCCAGAGGTAGCTCCTATTTATACCCACTACAGGTTTAGGGCCCACAAAATAAGAGCTGCATCAATAGGCCCATACATGGATAATAATAACATCAGATAGTAAATATTGACAATGAATTAGTGAGACAAATGTGCATCAATGATCCTACTCAAATCGCCCTTTAACTGATCTCTCAAAAATGGATCTAAATTATATAAACAACTGCTAATATTCAAATTACATGATTTTGCAATCTGTATTAAAGCAGATTCAATTATATTCCTATTGAAAATGCTTTTTTTCAGTTCGTTATTGAAAAAGCCATCTCCCAATCAATTTGATGAGAATTTTCTGACAAATTAACAAACAAAACATTAGACAATTGGTCATGTCTTACAGAATATTTATGTTGCGAAATTCTACATTTCAAATCTTTAGATGTTTACCCAACATAGAACTTATTACAGTCTTTACAAGGTATTTTATAAATGCCACAATTATCACTATGAGGACTGTTTCTAACTAATAGATTTCGAACAGTATTTTCATAATTAAACAATACATGTATATCAAAAAGTTTCAAGGCCTTGGCATTATTTTCAAACCCAGAAAAATATGGTAAACATAACACATTCCTTGGGCGAATTTTCTCACTGCATATATTATTATAATATGTACGACGTGCTTTGCTACGTCAAACGTCAAAAAAAAAACTCAGTGGATAACAAAGCTTGAGACCAATATAATCAATATTCTTAAACTCTTCATCTAAGAGTTCTGGACTAACAACCCAAAGAGCTCTTAGATACATAGAGGAAAAAATGGATTGTTTTACATTGTATCTATGCCCTGGGAAAAAAATGAACATAAGATAAATTATTCGTAGGCTTTCTTTCTGTGTTTACGCATATAAGGTATTACACACAGAAATCACAATAGCGTGATGCATCAAATGAACAAATCCACAAGGTCCGTGACGAGGATTCGAACCTGCGTCCGAGAGCATCCCAGTCGATTAAGGCAGCGTCTGGGATGCTCTCGGACGCAGGTTCTAACCCTCGTCACGGCCCTTTTGGATTTGTTCATATAAGGTATATGCTTAAAAATATATATATGCAAGAAGGTTTCTTAAGGATCTTGGTTCCAGGCTCATTGACACTACAAGATCTCCTAAACTGGCAAGCTTTCTCTTCCAGCGCCTCTGTGAAGAGATCCAGACGGGAAAAGCCCGCTGCGTCCTCGGTTCCTGCCCGGCGTCGGAGGACTTCGAAAAAATCTACAGCATCTAGGAAACAAACTTCCTCTTATATCCCTCTTAATGTTCACTTTTTTTTAAACAATCAGATATGTAAGTGTATAACCATGTATAATAAAGTGTACAACATAAAAAAGGGGGGTGGTGGGAGAAGTGAACACTCATACGTATTCAAAGATATATGGCAAGTATTTTTCTGAATGTCCTGTGTTCCCTTCTTTGAGGCTGTGGGTCCTTACCATTGCACCAGAGGTGGTACCCCTTTATATGTATATATATATATATATATATATATATATATATATATATATATATATATATATATATATATATATATATATATATATATATATATATATATATATATATATATATATATATATATATATATTGGTGTATACTGGCAGCAGGTTTTCTTTCAAACATGTTTCATTGAATATGACTGCATATTCTGTGTTTATTATTTTCTGGTTTAGGGCTTCTATCGCTCTAACTATTTTCTTAGCATCAGGGCTTAATTGAAATAGGAGTTCTCCAAAACTCATTTTCGTACTTTTGAGGTGAAGAAAAGAAGTGATTTACTATAGAGTGTATTACACTTATTTATATAATTTGCACAACGTTTCGAACCTCCATGGTTCATTCTCAAGTGAACAGATCTTACAATACTAGTTGATTTTATACCCGGTGATAATAAGCCTTCTGCAACCTCTATGTTTCACCTCACATTTATCCCTTATGTATCCCCCCATGTTTTCACCTTTATTGTATTATCACCTGACCCAGTGCGGGTATAAAATCAACTAGTATTGTAAGATCTGTTCACTTGAGAATGAACCATGGAGGTTCGAAACGTTGTGCAAATTATATAAATAAGTGTAATACACTCTATAGTAAATCACTTCTTTTCTTCACCTCAAAAGTATGAAAATGAGTTTTGGAGAACTCCTATTTCAATTAAGCCCTGATGCTAAGAAAATAGTTAGAGCGATAGAAGCCCTAAACCAGAAAATAATAAACACAGAATATGCGGTCATATTCAATGAAATATATATATATATATATATATATATATATATATATATATATATATATATATATATATATATATATATATATATATATATATATATAACAATTATATATATAGATAAATGGATAGGGGTGCCACCTCTGATGTAATTGTGGAGACCCTTGGCCGCGAAGAAGAGAATAAACTGCATTTAAAGTAAACCTTGCAGACTCACCCTGAACATTAGTATTTTTTTCTTCTACCACCTTTGAATTTTTCATTCATTATTTTATTATTAAATTTATTACGTTGTATTACAGCTTAGACACTACATACATGGCAAACACTGTTCAAAAGCCTCCTCGAGGTGTGTATGGGGTGCATATGGGGAGTGTGACCACGATAATAGTTGAACTATTACTCCCCTGGATCTGGATATGGACAGTTAGCTCCAGTAACACAGAGGCCTGTGTCCGGGTGGTAGTATTGTCCGCTGGAACAACTAGAAGCTGTAACGACCTGGCCCATGTTAGAAGAACTGCAGTGATAGTAGTGCGGGTCGCATCTTTGTGGACACTTCGCGTGGTTACCAAGCACTTCGCAGGTGTATCTGTCGATGCATCCGTCCGGTCCCACAACGTTGGTACAGTAAGTAAGGCATGGAGCCGTGTCAGAACATGTCCCGCTGATAAGATCAAAATTTCCACTCACACATTCAGTGGAATACTCTGGGATGCCAATCTCGCTACAGAAGAAATATCGCTTGCAGTTCGTAGGATCTATTACACCTCCATATAAATCACTTTCTGAACAGTATGGTTTACAGCTGCAGCACTTCGACTCATCTGACTGACAATGAGATCCATCAAAGAACTGGTTGTCATTAGGACATGAATGTTGACCTTTTGAACCACAGTCATAGTAAATTTTACAGTCATAGCGGTCAGAAAAGTATGGCGGGGGTTCAGGGCTGTCAGGGCACTCGTAAGAACAGGTGCTGCAGATGTTGCTACATGTGTCTCCAACAACACATTTACTCTCGGCACTGTCAAACACCATGCCGTCGTCACAGGGGAAGGCTTCTGCAGTAGGTTCTTCACCCACACAGAAGTAAAATTGACGACAGTTTGTGGGATCAGGCACCATGTGACCATCAGCGACGCCAGAACAGTCTGCTGCTGGACAACTTTCAGTTTTACTGGTGTGCACGAGCTCAGGTGATACCTGCAGACATAGACAATTACTTCAAGGGCTATTTTAAATCCTTAAGCAAACACAAAATTACACACGAAAAAGCTCTTTAACTCGATTTTTGGATATTTTTCAAACACAAAATTGCCATTGTTTTAAATCATATATCCAACCTGTTAACAAGTGAACATATTCTGTATTAGAAAAAAAAGTATATGATAATAATAAACATAAACATGCGAGTGGTGGACGGCTGTGACGGTTGGGCTCCTCTGAGAAAGATATCAACATTTTATTGCACTTCAACATTAAATTTTTAATTTTTTATTTTTATTAACAATCATAAGTATACACAGCAATGTGCTGCTACTCCATTCTATATGAAAGATTATACAGTGTAGATAAATACTAGCTATGAGTTCATCTAATATTCCCATCTCACAGGATGGTTAGTCATACAAGGAATCAGGGGAGCAATTACCTGCCTCAGTACAAAAACAAATCAACTTTGACTAAACAATTAGCTATAAATTCAACTAATATTAAAATGGATATGAATTTTGTTGTAATATATATTAGGGAGAGCAAAAATAATGAAAGTTTAAACAGTTCAAAGACAAAAGTTATAACAGTTCAAACACTGTAAAACTTGAGATACGAAATGAGAGAAGAAACACATATTGGCACCGGCCAAGAACATGTGGGTATTAATAGTGATGGTGACTACAGGAGTTGCTGACGACCAAGAACATGCAGGTAATAATAGTTCTCTCTTCTGTCATGTTAGGAATTCTAATCATCCCATTGATTAAATTTCCTCCAAAATAAACTTTCCTGCCTCTACTCTACACAGACGCCGTCTTGTTGACTCTGCTCTGACACACTACCCAACGTACCGAACATGAACTTGAGTCCTGGCTCTGTTGCTGTGGACTCTTCCCTTTCTCAGCATAAACTCAAATGCTCTAAACTTTCTAACAAACGTGACCTAACATAAGCTTACCCTTCCATTTATCTTTCCTTCTCTTTCCTTCTTTCTGTTCTTTCCTTTGTTTTCTGTCACGATCGCTTACTTTTTCCTATCCCCTTCTTATTCCTATTACTATCTGTAATACTACTATTACTATCTGTAATACTACTATTACTATCTGTATATTACTATGTGTAAATATCCCCATCTTATTGGGTGGGTATAAATAGGAGCTGCCTCGTATGGGCCAGTAGGCCTTCTGTAGTTACCTTTGTTCTTATGTTCTTATTCCTATTACTTCCTCTTTATTACACCACACCTTTCGTTCCTTTTGCCTTGCTCTTTCTTCCTCCAAGATTTTCTTCTCCTCACCTCTCTCTCTCTTGCCTATTTATTGCCTCGACACCTTTCCTCATCACGTACCACTTACGGGTACTCCATACACAGTTTCAAGTGTAGATATGATAGAGCCCAATAGGCTCAGGAACCTGTACACCAGTTGATTGGGAGTTGAGAGGCGGGACCAAAGAACCAGAGCTCAACCCCCGCAAACACAACTAGGAGAGTACAACTAGGTGAGTACACCAGTACTGTCACACCAGTACTGTCACACCAGTACTGTCACACCAGTACTGTCACACCCTGCTGTCACACGAGTACTTTCCCGTTTCCTTCACGAATCTCATCGATATACGCCGAGGAGGACTGGCTGGCGGTGTCTATGAAGAACTTCCCCACAGCCCAATATAATTGGAGGGCGATGATAGTGTGTTTATCGCCGACATTTCTGGGTAATTAACCCGAGCTGTGTATTGCTTGATTACACAAGTTGATCCATCGCTGCCTGGTCTCTGGTCCGTCAGTCATGACCTCTAATTCTCTTTCACAAGAGAGAGAAAGTGATTTGCAAGTAGTAAGTAATTATCAAAAGAAGGCACCAAACCGGGAAGGCAATGTAGCACCATCAAATGTGTGGAATAATCAGAAGGTGCTAAATATCACCAAGGATGCCAATACGAGAACAGTAACGCATAAGGCGAACGATGTCAAAAGTATCCGATTCACCAAGAAATCTATCGAGGGACAATTGACCGCGAGAGACGGTGGGAAAGCAAGACACACGCTCGTCCTGGAAGTCAGGACATTCAACAAGAATGTGCACCGTAAGAGAAATAATGCAATTAAGACAAAAAGGAGCAGGGCGGCACTCCATTAAGTGACCGTGAGTTAAACGTGTATGGCTAATACGTAACCTAGCCAGAGCCGTTTCCCACCGCCGGTTACGGTGTTAGGAGGAAAGCCACAGAGACACACGACTCTTAAGAGTACGTAGTTTGTTACCAGTAACAGAAGACCAACAACCCTGCCAACGGACAAGGATGAAGGAATGAATAACTGGGCAACAGTTGGAATAAGGAATACCTTTATGGGAGATGGGACAAGTGCGGATAGTCTCCTTAGCGGCAGCATCCGCACGCTCATTTAAAGAGACACCAACATGGCTGGGAACCCAACATAACTCTACCGACATAAATTTACTGGAGATAAGAAACAGCCAATGTTGAATCTCGATGACCACCGGATGGACAGGATTAAAGGACCCGAGAGCCATGAGGGCACTACGAGAGTCAACTACAACCACAAAGGAAGATTGACAACGAGAGAGCAGGAGATGAAGAGCATAGAGAATAGCATAAAGTTCTGCCATGAAGATGCTAGTCTCCGGAGGAAGGCGACACATATAGGTGTGGTCAGGAAACACAACAGAGTAGCCAACACCGTCCGCAGACTTAGACCCATCGGTGAAGATGGGAACGGAGTGGGAGTGTGAAGAAAAGTGCTCAAGGAAAAGGCGTTTCAGAACTGCAGGAGGGGGTAAAAGCTTTAGCGATGCGGATCAGGGAAGTACAAAATTTGGGAAAGGGGACCCTCCACGGGGGCAAGGAGGGAACAACACGAGGAGAAACATTAGTAAGACGAACCGAAAGAGAATCTTGTAAGCGAGACAAACGGACAGAAAGAGGAAAGTGGTGAAAAGGAACAGAAACTGCAGGAGGGGTAAAAGTTAAAGCACGACAGAGGCGAGAGTGAGGATGCTGTAAGGACCGTGCAAGATAGCGAAGTGATTTGCAAGTAATGTTTTTATGAAGACTACGAGGTTCAGTGGGCATGTCCACACTATACACGGTGGGTGTATCTGTCCACACTCCTTCATAATGCCAGCATAACGCCTTGATTGCACCATAACAATACATCGAATAAATAATAATGATGAAATTTAGGACACGGAAAAACAACTGTTTGCATCTGTGGTCGAGAGAGTAGCGAGTGAGTTATTCATTTATCAACCATAGTTTTCCACTTAGTGAGCTTTATTATAATAGGAGGCACATTGGCTAAATGATCTCAACGCTAATTTGGTTTCCATCTACATATAATTTACAAGTGTGTGTCTGACTTAGTGAAGGTCTCACCTGCACATCATTAGGGTCTGAGTAGATGTGTAGCATTTCTATGTTTCAAGAATATATATGCTAATATGTGAGCCCTCAGATGATGATTTTTGTCGGTATTGGTGACTAGAATTTTCTTTACTACGCAGGAACTGAGACGAGTAGAGGAATATGTTCATTCGTGTCAATAAAGTAATGTAATATGTAATCAAATTAATCACATAATTAAACTAAAACGAACTATAGATGTTGCTTAATCTCAGCTAATCCACAGCATTTGCACCGAAAAGTATTTAAAAATACGAACAAAATGGTTGTAACATATAATAAGGATGTATGAAGGAAACTATGGGAAGGAAAAATCCTGTTAATAAGAATTAGAAGTTGTCCGTTCATGCGTAAAAAAAGCAAGTTTATTTACTTTCTTTTTCTAAAATTGTCAGTAATTTATTTAAAAACAGTCGATGAAATTAAGCATAAATTCTAAGCTTAAGGAGCTGGGGAAGCTTTCAAGGTTACTTTCAGGCAGAACTCATGAGTGGATGGAATAATTTCATCTCCTTTCAGAACATATTTTAGAAATTGTATTCATAATTGTTTTTTAAATACCAGAAAAAATTCTTGTTTTATATTTAGGCCACAACATCATCCAAGGTTAATGTGAAGCATCAGTGAAACATTCCCAGGCTAAGATATATGTAAAGTTGAGAAGGCAAACGAGGGTAGAGATCATCATGTGGTGAGGACAGATTGTTAAGTCACATTGCAGACGAGGAGTCACAGTAACGTGGCTGAAATATGTTGACCAAACTACACACTAGAAAATGAAGGGACGACGACATTTCGGTCCGTCCTGGATCATTCTCAAGTAGATAGGGAATGAGTCCCAATCACATTGAGTCACATTAATCTGAACTTTGTTTTCCCTCACTCACACAACCTCTTTCATTACTTGCTCAACACCTGATCTGCGTTTTTCTCAAATTTCTGTTATATTCTTTCCGGTTGAGTAAGTGTGCTGGGACTCACCAGGCAGAGAACCAGGACCACGGGCAGTGTGAGGACCCTGAGGGAGGTGGAGGCGGCCATGACAGCGTCGGGAGGGTAATGCCTGGCTCCTCCGGCAGGTGGCGGCCGTGTGACCAAGTGGACGGGTGTCTCTGGCAGGTATATCAGCTGCTGTATCTTGCACGGTATATATATACACCCACACAACCCCCGGCGGCGTCTATCTCCGGCTGGGCCACTCTATGGCGCATTAACATTGAATAACAGCCAACTACATTGAAGGGGAAATCCATATTATTTGTGAATGTAGAAGAGTAAGGAAGGAGGGAGAGAAAGAGAGCGGGAGAGGGATGGAGACATGTTGAAACTTTGGATTGTGACACTGAGGTGTTGCACTTCTTATATCACGGAAGTGTTGCAGCACTGAGGTGTTGCAACATTGACTTGTAACACTGAAGTGTCGAAACAGTTCTTCAGGAATAAATTCTCTTCAAGAGTTGTGGGTCTCTGAGGTAACTGGGACAAAGCCGCTCCGCCCGGCAGGTTTTCTCACACTCCTTAATATTTAGCCCAACCACCTGAGGTGGACGGGAGAGCAACGGTCTCACTTCATGCAGGTTGGTGTTCATTCCCTGACCGTGCAAGTGGTTGGGCACCATTCTTTCCTATTTGCCTTGCTTCTTGCACTGAAATGTGTACGTCTCCAAACATGATACATTAATTGTAAGGGACTCTTTATCATCCTTATTTGCTCTCAACTCTTTAAGACATAACTGTAACATGCTCGTGTCTGAAGCCAGACACAAATACAACAAAATTATTAATGATGGTAACAGAGTCCATTTCATGTGGACTACATCTCATGTTGGCCTCCACATGCATGAGAGAGATGATGAGTTAGCCAAAGAATCTGCCTTTAAAGGAGAAATTGAGTATAACCTTGGATTGTCAATAAGCAATCTGAGAGCAGCAGTACACCAAGAACTTCAACAAAATCTTGTAGATCTGACGCAAAGTGAAATCGACACCAGTAATTCCATCTATCAATATACTATCTTACAAGAGGAGCCACACATTTATGGAATATCCAATAAAAGCAGCAGACTTCTAGATGATACAACTGCTCGGCTTAGACTCAGTTACAGGTATCATTGGGAATTTTCATTATCTGCTGATGTAGACCTGACCAAATCTAAACTGTGTCAACAAAGATATTCGCACACCCTCCGTCACTATGTGATGGAGTGCGAAAAAATATGTGAATTCAGAGACAATTTTATAACAAATGTTCAAGAGATGTGTAAATATTTCATTCATAATGATCTGCTACAAGAAATCTTACGCAAATATCCCCAGTTTGCTAACTGTAGATAATAAATGAGTTATTGTAACCTATCCACCGCTGCCCACTGGATGGGGGGCGGTGTGCAGAATAAACATATGAATTGTGACACTAGCTCTCCCCATATGTCAGTTGCTTAATTTAGAAACAGTACTTGTGGTCGGTCTCGAACTTATTGTTGATGTGACGATATCCAATGAATGTTGTAACTAGGTCATCAAGATTGTAAGTTGTTTAGCTAAATGAATTGTGGGGTTCAGTCCCTGAGTCCATTATGTGCCTCTTTAACACTTTCCACTAATGCCCACAGCATGGGTACGGGCTGCATAATAAATAAACTAGACTAAATAACTAATCCCACGTACCATCCCAAATCCTTATCCTGATCCCTTTCAAGTGCTATATAGTCTTTATGGAGCTTGGTGGTTTCTCATGATAATTCCCTCCCTCTCTCACTAATGCTTATTTGCTATTCCGTGTAATGTGAACTGCTGATTAATAGACGCGAGAAGAGTCAGTATAAAATAACTAGAGAGTTCTTCACTAAGACTGTTGTGTAAACTCCATACTGGGGTGCCTCTCTCTTGCGTAATTCAACATTCTGTGTAAGTTCTTGTTGCTACAATTATATCCCCATAATTAGGCAATGGTTAGACCGTTAGGGAACATGAACAATAAACAGGAAAGCCCAAACTAGCATATCAAACAAAGCGGCAGCATCCTGGGAAATGTGTCAGGTGCCGGACGACGGATTGCGTCCGTAGATACTTGGAGAAAATATTGAGTGACAATAATATTTTAAGAGGAATTATGTTAAGAAATAAATGCTGAAGATAATCTAATGGTATATGTAGAAGCTGAGCGGCTGACTCTATAGGCTGCTGTGAGTGTCACAGTGAAACACAAGAGTTGTGGAAGGTTCTCTCTGTACATTGGGAGGATTGCTTCGTTACCTTCATACAAACTCTCTTCTTTGCTTATGAACACCACATTGTTTGCTTGGAAACAGAATTGCACGATCAGAACGGGTACTTTTTATCACCTAGAGAGAGTGAAGCAATGGAGCGTCCTTGATTTTTGAGCGTGTTGCAGCAGACACAAATATTATGACTTCTAGACCTTTGGCAGTCTGAAAGGGGGAAACCAGACGAGAATCAATTGGTAATTGATTCTCATTGTAATTGAATCAATTCAGGTAATTGAATCAATTGAGGCAATAGATTGACGAACATATTGCCTACAAGGTGAGGTCCACAGTTGTGGAGATAAACCATGTGGTGGTGTGTATAACAGAGCCATGTGGCGGTGTGTATAACAAAACCATGTGGTGGTGTGTATAACAGAACCATGTGGCGGTGTGTATAACAGAACCATGTGGCGGTGTGTATAACAGAACCATGTGGTGGTGTGTATAACAGAACCATGTGGCGGTGTGTATAACAGAACCATGTGGCGGTGTGTATAACAGAACCATGTGGCGGTGTGTATGACAGAGCCATGTGGCGGTGTGTATGACAGAGCCATGTGGCGGTGTGTATGACAGAGCCATGTGGTGGTGTGTATGACAGAGCCAGTAGCGTACAGGGTCGTATTATTTGCACCTGACTGCTGAAGCCAAGTTGGCAGGACACGAGCGCCTTGTGTTGTGCTCTCAGAAGAAGAAGACGCAGGCTGGTACACGCCTACATCAATAACAGCGACCAATGTTGGTGAGAATTATCAAGTAGGAACAGAAGATTTGCAATCGATAAAATTTCACTTCCAATAACTTTCTCAAATTCAGATTTTCAACAAAAATTTTCAGCCGCATCACGATGCAACATAGATGGTCTCTAATATCACACATGGTAGGTTCTAATATCACACATGGTGGGTGCCAATATCACACATGGTGGGTGCCAATATCACAAAAGGTGGGTTCTAATATCACACATAGTGGGTTCCAATGTCACACTTGGTGGTTTCTAATATCACACATGGTGGGTTCTAATATCACAAAAGGTGAGTTCTAATATCACACTTGGTGGGTCTCTAATATCACACATGGTGGGTCTCTAATATCACACATGGTGGGTCTTTAATATCACACATGGTGGATCTCCAATATCACACATGGTGGGTCTCTAATATCATACATGGTGGGTCTCTAATATTACACATGTTGGGTCTCTAATATCATACATGGTGGGTTCTAATATCACAAAATGTGGTTTCTAATATCACACATGGGGGGTTCCAATATCACAAAAGGTGGGTTCTAATATCACACATAGTGGGTTCCAATGTCACACTTGGTGGGTTCTAATATCACACATGGTGGGTTCTAATATCACAAAAGGTGAGTTCTGATATCACACTTGGTGGGTCTCTAATATCACACATGGTGGGTCTCTAATATCACACATGGTGGGTCTCTAATATCACACATGGTGGGTCTCTTATATCACACATGGTGGGTCTCTTATATCACACATGGTGGGTCTCCAATATCACACATGGTGGGTCTCTAATATCATACATGATGGGCCTCTAATATCACACATGATGGGTCTCTTATATCACACATGGTGGGTCTCCAATATCACACATGGTGGGTCTCTAATATCACACTTGGTGGGTCTCTAATATCATACATGATGGGTCTCTAATATCACACATGGTGGGTCTCTAATATCATACATGATGGGTCTCTAATATCACACATGGTGGGTCTCTAATATCATACATGATGGGTCTCTAATATCACACTTGGTGGGTCTCTAATATCATACATGATGGGTCTCTAATATCACGCATGGTGGGTCTCTAATATCATACATCATGGGTCTCTAATATCACACATGATGGGTCTCTAATATCGCACATGGTGGGTCTCTAATATCATACATTGTGGGTTCTAATATCACAAAATGTGGTTTCTAATATCACACATGGTGGTTTCTAATATTACACATGGTGGGTTCCAATATCACAAAAGGTGAGTTCTAATATCACACCTAGTTTGTCTCTAATATCACACTTGGTGGGTCTCTAATATCTCACATGGTGGGTCTCTAATATCTCACTTGGTGGGTTCCAATATCACAAAAGGTGAGTTCTAATATCACACTTGGTGGGTCTCTAATATCTCACATGGTGGGGTTCTAATATCACACATGGTGGTTTCTACTATCACACATGGTGGGTTCTAATATCCCACATGATGGATCTCTAATATCATACATGATGGGGTTTCTAATATCACACATGGTGGGTCTCTAATATCATACATTATGGGTCTCTAATATTACACATGATGGGTCTCTAATATCATACATTGTGGGTTCTAATATCACAAAATGTGGTTTCTAATATCACACATGGTGGTTTCTAATATTACACATGGTGGGTTCCAATATCACAAAGGTGAGTTCTAATATCACACCTAGTTTGTCTCTAATATCACACTTGGTGGGTCTCTAATATCTCACATGGTGGGTCTCTAATATCTCACTTGGTGTGTTCCAGTGTCAAACTTGGCGGGGTTTAAATATCACACTCGGTGGGTTCTAATATTGTCGGAAACCCGACACCATATACTAATATTCAATACATTATGCAGATAATTATTGTTGCTGTTTTATAGTAACATTTAATACAATAGGCAGATAATATCGTTGATGGGTTGTATAAATAAATTAAATCATAGAAGATGCAGCAGAATTTTCCTCTCATAGAAAACGGGGGATATCATAGCAACGTCGCTATTAAATTCCCCAGCTATATTAATGAGAATTATTCTTAATACAACAGTTTTTGGATTGTAAACACCATAAAAACATTTCCCTTGAATCAACTTCATTATTAGCACCAAAATAGAGTAAATACAGACCCTCTATCCACTCTGATAAAACACATTTGTAGAACAAGGGATGCAGGCAGTGGGAGGAGGGCCTCAGTATTGTTGTTGTTATAGATTCAACTACTCGGAACAAGTTCCAAGTAGCACGGGCTATGGTGAGCCCGAAACTTACCTGGCACAGGAGCGGGGCAAGTAGCACGGGCTATGGTGAGCCCGTAACTTACCTGGCACAGGAGCGGGGCAAGTAGCGCAGGCCATGGTGAGCCCGTAGTGGATTTAACTGGCAAAAGAGCGGTTCTGAGACTGTGGGGCCTCAGTAGCTCACCATTTAATTTAACCTCAACAACGTCTCGAGTGGAGCAGAACAAGTTGCAAAATTTAGGAATTCTTTGACCTTAGATATTGGCCCTCGCAGAGCAAGCACTGGTTCATTTCTAACAGGTCTCTAATATCACACAAGGTGGGTCTCTAATATCTCACAAGGTTGGCCTCTAATATTTCACAAGGAGTCACTAATATTACACAAGGTGGGTCTCTAATATCACACTTTGTGGGTCTCTAATATCACACTAGGTGGGTCTCTAATATCTCACTTTGTGGGTCTCTAATATCACTCTTGGTGGGTCTCTAATATCACACTTTGTGGGTCTCTAATATCACACTAGGCGGGTCTCTAATATCTCACTTTGTGGGTCTCTAATATCACTCTTGGTGGGTCTCTAATATCACACTAGGTGGGTCTCTAATATCACACTTTGTGGGTCTCTAATATCACACTAGGCGGGTCTCTAATATCACACTTTGTGGGTCTCTAATATCACACTAGGTGGGTCTCTAATATCACACTTTGTGGGTCTCTAATATCACTCTTGGTGGGTCTCTAATATCACACTTTTGGGTCTCTAATATTACTTAGAATAAAATTAACTGCTCTCTGAAAAGATGAAGGTACTGTCTTTAATCCGAATGGCATACACTTGAAATTGTAAGTCCTAACACCAGGCGAAAAGGCAGTTTTTTTTCTCGGTCTTGCTATGTTGCTGGAATGGCCCAATACGCTGACTTGACGTCAAGTGTCCAGAAGTACTTAGCCGCGCCAAACTGATCTATGATTTCTTGAATTAGAGGCAGAGGATAAGCATCAGCTGTTGTCACTTCATTGAATTTATCGTAATCTACCCAAAACCTATAACTACCATTAGGGTTGCATACTAGCATTTCTGGGGGAGAGCCACAGGAATGGGCTTTCTTCTATGACGCCCTGTCTCACCATCCTCTTACTCTCCTCTTTAATAAGTTGTTTCGCCTCTTCTGGGAGTGTCCATTGACGTGTCTGGACCTGAAGATTGTCACCTGTTGGAATAGTACTCACCTAGTTGTGCTTGCGCGGGTTGAGCTTTGGCTCAATCCCCAATGGTCCCGCCTCTCAACCGTCAATTAACTGGTGTACAGATTCCTGAGCCTACTGGGCTCTATCATATCTACATTTGAAACTGTGTATGGAGTCTGCCTCCACTACATCACTTCCTAGTGCATTCCATTTGTTAACTACTCTGACACTGAAAAAAATCTTTCTAATGTCTCTGTGGCTCATTTGGGTACTAAGTTTCCACCTTTTTCCTCTTGTTCATGTTCTACCCGTGCTAAAGAGTTTGTCTTTGTCCACCCTGTCAATTCCCCTGAGAAGTTTTTAGGTGGTTATCATGTCTCCCCTTACTCTTCTGTTTTCCAGGGACGTGAGGTTCAGCTCCTTTAGCCTTTCCTCGTAGCTCATACCTCTCAGTTCCGGGACGAGTCTGGTGGCATACCACTGAATCTTCTCTAACTTTGTCTTGTTTTTAACTAGGTATGGACTCCAAGCTGGAGCTGCATATTCCAGGATTGGTCTGACATAAGTGGTATACAGGGTCCTGAACGATTCCTTACATAAGTTTCTAAAACAGTTCTTATTTTGGTCAGTCTAGCATATGCCGCTGATGATATCCTTTTGATGTGGGCCTCTGGGGACAGGTTCAGTGTGATATCAATCCCCAGATCTTTCTCTCTATTTCACTCTTGAAGGATTTCACCTCCCAGATGGTACCTTGTGTTCTGCCTTCTCCTCCCTTCGCCTAATTTCATTACTTTACACTTTCCTGAGTTGAACTTTAGTAGCCATTTTCTAGACCATTCCTCCAGCTTGTCCAGGTCGTCCTGTAGTCTCTGTCTATCTTCAGCTGTCTTGATTCTTCTCATAATCTTTGCATCATCAGCAAACATGGAGAGGAATGAGTTTATACCCTCTGGAAGATCGTTTACATATATTAGAAACAGGATGGATCCAAGTATAGAGCCCTGTGGGACTCCGCTGGTGACATCTCACCACTCTGATGTCTCCCCCCTCCCCCCTCACAGTTACTCGCTGTTTCCCGTGGCTTAGATACTCCCTTATCCACTGGAGCACCTTACCTTTTACTCCTGCTTGTTGCTCCAACTTTTGTAACAGCCTTTTATGGGGTACAGTGTCAAAGGCTTTCTGGCAGTCCAAGAAAATGCAGTCGGCCCACCCTTCTCTTTCTTGCCTAATTTTGTTTACTTGGTCATAGAATTCTGCTAAACCTGTGAGGCAGGATTTACCATCTCTGAATCCATGCTGGTGGTGTGTTACAAAGTTATTTCCCTCCAGATGCTCTACGAACCTTTTCCTCACGACCTTCTCCATCACCTTCAGACCAGAAGGACAGACATATGCAAATTTTATGCAAAGGGCATATGCAGACATACATATGCTGGTAATAAGAAAGGATTAGAATGCAGTTACCAACATCCCCAAAATTTTGTAAATATGCTTAGGAAAGGTCAGTGTCGATTTGGATCAACATGATGTAGGTTTTTCCATCCTGACATGTGCCAAACCTCACTCGAGGACAGAAAATGCTGTGACCTCAGCTGCCCATACTTTCACGTGAAAGGCTCAAAACGCTACGTAAAGAGTGGCAAACAGGATAATGAATTTGGAGGAAACTCGATAATTTTTTTATACCAAACCGAAAGAGAATTCAAAAGGAGGAGCATGGAGAGTGTATGGAACTAGATGCCAGACCCACTTGCATACCAGAATTACAGATACAATTACACACCAAAAGGGAACTACGACAGGCCTACAACAATCAGCACTGGTCAGAAACTCAATACGTCCAAGCATAATGGGCTTGCCGAAAAAGTCTCACAGTCCAACTATCCCTAATAGAGTAGCCTCATTCATCTTTGCCAACATACAAGGACTAAAAACAAGAACAAACAACAAAGTACAGTTCATAAATGGCCTCCTCACGGAGTCAAATGCAGTATTTGGAGCTTTCATAGAAACCCATGCAGGGGAATTGTTGGACAGTGAGATCTGGATTTCAGGATATAATCTATACAGGTGTGATAGGAAAATTAGGTCACATGGAGGAGTGGGTCTGTATATTAGGGAAGACCTTGTATGCTCGGAGCTCCTTAACGTTACAAATGAGGTGGTGGAGGTACTGGGATTAAAAATAGAGAAAATAAACTTAGTGATTATTCTAATATACAAACCGCCAGATGCAACGGCTGAGGAATTCACAGAACAGATAAGCAAATTAGAGAACAGCCTTGATAATTTGGAGAACCCGATACCGGATATTATCTTCCCAGGTGACTTCAACTTGCCTAGTCTCAGGTGGAAAATAGCAAACAATAATATTATACCAGGAAATCTATCGGGACCTAACCAACCACAGATTAGAGAACTACTTAGATTCTGTGACAAATTTTCACTCAACCAGCAGATATCAGAGCCAACTAGAAATTAAAATATTCTGGATCTGGTCTTTACGAACAATGAAGACATTATCAGGGACATTACGATATCAGATACCACATACTCAGATCACAAACTCATTGAACTGTAAACGACCATCAATACTCAGAATAGACCTAAAACGTTGATCAAGCGAGAGGGGCTATTCAGTAAATTAAATTTTAATAATAAAAGGATAGACTGAGAGATAATAAACAGGGAACTTACAAACATTCCATGGGGAACTGTTTTAAGTAATACAAGTCCTACAGAAGGAATAGAAAAACTGACCTCGGAAGCGTATCAAGTTTGTCTGAAACATGTTCCTTTGAGGAAAGCCAAAAAGAGATCCAACGTAGAAAGAGAACGCAGACGACACTATAAAAGAAGGAAAAAAAATAACGGAAATGCTTAAGCAGACAGGACTTTCCCATCCAAGAAGGAATAATTTAAATAGGGAGATTGAAGAAATCGAGCGGAAATTGAAACACTCATATCAAACTGAAGAAAGGCAGTTAGAGCAGAAAGCAATTCAGGAAAATAAAGCAATAGCAAATACTTCTTCACATATGCGAAATCAAAAGCAAAAACCACTGCCAGTATTGGACCTATTCTTACAAGTGAAGATTCATACACGGAGGATGACAAAGAAATTAGTGAAATCCTAAAAAGCAGTATGAGCACATGTTTAGCACTCCAATAAACAACGTGAAAGTGGAAGATCCAGACAATTTCTTTATGCGGGATATTCAAACCCCTGTAAATATAACTGATATAAACACGAGCGCACTAGACTTTGAAAGAGAAATTGAAAACAAGCCCAGGCACTCGGCTCCGGGTCCAGATTCATGGAATTCAATATTTATAAAGAAATGCAAAGTGCCGGTAGCATAGGCACTCAGTATAGTGTGGACGGAGAGCTTGGACATGGAGGAGATACCAGATGCGCTGAAAGCAGCAGACATAGCCTCTCTATATAAGGGAGAGAGCAGAGCATTGGCAAAGAATTATAGACCAGTTGCACTAACGTCGCACATAATAAAAGTATTTGAAAGAGTGATTAAGAGTCAGGTCACCAATTTCATGGAGACCAATGACCTTCACAACCCAGGCCAACATGGATTTCGAGCGGGAAGATCGTGCCTCTCACAGCTACTTGATCACTACGACAAAGTCACTGAGGCATTAGAAGAAAAACAGAATGCTGATGTGATATACACTGACTTAGCAAAGGCTTTCGATAAATGTGACCATGGAGTGATAGCACACAAAATAAAGTCAATGGGAATAACCGGTAAAGTAGGACGCTGGAGACTCAGTTTTCTGTCAAACAGGACTCAGCGAGTAACAGCCATACCATATAAAATCGAGTCCAAGCGCAGTTAAAAGCTCTGTACCTCAGGGTACAGTCCTTGCACCGCTGCTTTTCCTTATCCTCATATCAGATATAGACAAAAATACAAGTCACAGCTTCGTATCATCCTTTGCTAATGACACAAAAATCAGCATGAAAATTACCTTGGCTGAAGATATTGAAAAACTTCAAGCAGATATTAATAATGTTTTCGACTGGGCATCAGAAAATAACATGATGTTTAACAGTGATAAATTCCAGGTACTCAGGTACGGTAAAAATGAGGACCTTAAACATAATACAGAGTACAAAACACAATCAAATGTACCCATAGTAGGAAAACAGCATGTAAAAGATTTGAGAATAATAATGTCTGACGACCTAACGTTTAAGGAGCATAACCAAGCAAATATTGTGACAGCCAGAAAAATGATAGGATGGATTACGAGAACTTTCAAATCCAGGGATCCCATCACAATGGTTGTACTCTTCAAGTCACTTGTGTTGTCCTGTCTCGAGTACTACTCAATACTCCATTTCCCCTTCAGAGCAGGAGAGATTGCTGAAACAGAGAGGGAATAAAGAGAACATATACGGCACGCATAGACGAGATAAAACACCTAAATTATTGGGATAGTTTCAAAGCCCTCCAAATGTACTCACTAGAAAGAAGACGAGAGAGATATCAAATAATATAGATCAGATCAGATCAGATGTTTATTCAGGTAAGGTATATACATACAAGTGATGTTACATTAATGGATTGATATAAAGATAGAGCTAGTACATACAATGCCTAAAGCCACTATTACGCAATGCGTTTCGGGCAAGAAAAACATTAATATCTAGAACTTAATACTAATTGAGCATAAAGAATAAAAAGTGTTGAGAACAAATACAAATAAAGATAAAAAAAAAGGGGGAACATGACTGAAAAAGCAGCACAAATACAATAGGTTGACAAACAGTGTTGATTAAAAAAAAAGAAAATAACGGACATGGGTTGACAATAGAGGAGTGAGGTAGGTTACAGGGAATTTATTAGGTAGTGTTTAGTTTTTATCTTAAACTGGTTGAGAGAGGTACTGTCTTTAACATGGTTGGGAAGGTCATTCCACATTCTGGGCCCCTTGATTTGTAGAGCATTTCTGGTTTGATTAAGTCGTACTCTAGGAATATCAAAACTGTATTTATTTCTGGTGTGGTGCTCATGGGTTCTGTTACAACCTTCTATGAAGCTTTTGAGATCAGGATTGGCATTACAATTTAGCGTTTTGTATATGTATAGTACACATGAGAGAATGTGCAGTGACTTAATGTCTAACATATTCAGGGATTTGAATAGGGGTACCGAGTGATGTCTGGGGCCAGAATTGGATATTGTCCTAATAGCAGCTTTGTGTTGAGTAATTAGAGGACGTAAATGATTTTGGGTAGTAGAGCCCCAAGCACAAATACCATAGTTGAGATATGGATAGATAAGGGAGTAATAAAGAGTCACCAGGGCAGGGCGTGGTACATAATATCTGATCTTAGAAAGAATGCCCACAGTTTTTGAAACTTTTTTAGATATGTTTAGAATGTGTCCCTGGAAATTCAGCTTGTGGTCAATGAGAATGCCAAGGAATTTGCCAACTAATTTGTTACAAATTTGGGTATTGATTATTTTGAGATTTATTTGATTAGAGGATTTATTGCCAAACAGAATATAGAAAGTTTTGTCAATGTTAAGGGTGAGTTTGTTGGCAGTTAGCCACAGATGGACTTTATTTAGCTCAGTATTTACTGTGGCATTTAGAGCAAGGGGATCAGGACTGGAGTAAATGAAGGTTGTGTCGTCAGCAAATAGGATTGGTTTGAGGTGTTGGGAGGCATTTGGAAGGTCATTAATGTAGATGAGAAAGAGGAGAGGGCCAAGTATGCTGCCCTGGGGAACACCAATGTTGATGGGTAGGGTGGGAGAAATTGTATTATTCACAGAAACACATTGGAGCCTGTCAGTAAGGTAGGATTTGAGGTATTGTAGGGAGTGTCCTCTGACACCATAATGATGTAATTTAAGAAGAAGGTTTTGGTGGTTGACAGTATCGAAAGCTTTACGCAGGTCCACAAATAACCCAACAGGGAACTCATTTTTATCAAGAGCTGTATGAATCGAGTTAAGCATACTAATAAGTGCATCGTTAGTGCTTTTTTTGGGCCTGAAGCCATATTGGCAAGGGCTAAGTATATTGAGTTTGGCTAGATATGAGTAAAGCTGCTTATAGATTAGTTTTTCAAAATTTTTTGACAAGTTTGGCAGGATTGATATAGGTCTGTAGTTGTTAACATCTGTGAGATTACCACATTTGTGGACAGGCGTTACTCTCGCTTTTTTTAGAATATCTGGAAAGGTTTGGAGTTCAAGTGACTTGTTGAAGAGCAAAGCAATAGCAGGGGCTAAAGATCTGGAGGCTTTTTTGTAGATTAAAGTTGGTATCTCCTCAAGGGCACCAGACTTGGTTTTAAGGGAAAGGATTATCTCATTGACGTCAATGGAATTAATAGGCTTTAGGTACAGAGACTGGGGATAGTTCCCTGTCAGATAGTCCTTAATGTCAGTACTGGAAGATGGAATATCATTAGCAAGGGATGAACCAATGGAAGAGAAGAACCTATTGAACTCAATAGCAGAATCAGAGGCTGAAAGCTGACCATCGTTATTAGACAGGAGAGTCGGTTTGTTATTTAAAGACTTCTTTGATCCCAATATTTGTGAAATTGTTCTCCATGTTTGTTTAATGTTGCTCTTTATTTGGGTAAATTTATCTTCGTAGTACTTAGTTTTGGCTCGTCTAATTATCTTAGACAGCAATAATGAGTAATTCTTTGAGAATTCTTTGGAGACAATCCCTAACCTATACTTTTTCTCAAGGTCATGTTTTTTATTAATAGATTTAAGTATTTCCTTTGTAAGCCAGGGATTGTTAAGCCTTTTGGTTGTGACTTGTTTTGTAAGCATAGGACAGTGGGTATTATAAAGGCTAAGAGTTGTTTGTAGAAAAGATTGCACTGCTAGGTTGATGTCCCCTATGTTACCTAACTCGGACTCCCAGTTGACATTATCAGCAGCAGTTATAAAATTGTTTATAGCAGTTTCATTGTGCAGCCTAAAGCTTAACTCCCTTGTTTCTAGAGGTGGTTTGCTAATGTTAGTTAAGAGAAATGTGGGGTAATGGTCTGTAGTGCTATCGGTGATTATACCTGAAGTAAGCGGAGAGGTTATGTTGGTCCAGATGTGATCTAGAGTCGTGGCAGTGCTATCAGTGATTCTAGTAGGTCTAGTGATTAAGGGTATGAGGAAGCAGGAATTCATACAGTTGAGGAAGCTAACAGCAGTAGGGTGTTCTGGCTCGCAGAGGTCAATATTAAAGTCCCCTGCGATAATTAGGTGGTTTTTGTTCAGTCTGTTATCAAGTATTAGATTTCTAAGGTTTGAGTTGAATTCGGACACATCAGTGTTAGGAATTCTATAAACTGCACCCACAGACAGGATAGACTCGGCACCCTTGACTCTGAAGCTGGCGAAGATATACTCCCCATAGCAGTCTCTAGTTCTAATTTCTTTTAAGCATGTTAGTTCTTGGTGGTAGTAAAGAGCAGTGCCACCACCTCTCTGAAGTTGACGACAGTTGTGGATTGCTGAGTAGTTAGGCATGTTAAAGAGTTGAGTAGTATCATCTTTCAACCATGTTTCAGTAAGTATAATAAAAGAGAAATTGTTGTCAATAGCTTCAATCAAGGCACTAACATCATCGAAGTGTTTACCTAGGGATCTAACGTTCAAATTGATTACAGAGATATTGTGACTATGAGTTAATACATTGTTTACATCATGTGCTGCAAAATATCTGCAATTTAGATCATTAAAGTGATTATTGTCATAGATAGTGGATAAGAGGTTAAGTTCTGGGTCTATACTTGACTGCATAAAAAAAAGCTGATTGCCGGAAAAACAAGAAAAACAAAAAGAAATAAAAGTACACAATATTGTACCAAACAAACACAAAAGGGGCTTACAGGGGTACAATGGAGTAAGGGAGTATGGCTAGGCTAGGAAACCTAGGTAATGAATGAGATTAAAGAAAAAAACATATAAACATGGACTATACAAAACACAAGATATAGATATATAAAACAAAAATATAAACAGGACTAAGCAATACAAAAAAATTGAGCAAAAATTAAAAAAGAGGTAGATTGCTTACAGGTACTCTCAGGTACACTGTAAGTAACAATAGACAGAAAATATATGTCAATATAGAAAAGAATGTCACAATACAATAAGATAAGCAATTACATGAACAGATGAAAAACAAATCTGCTGTAAAAAATAGGAAGTAATTATAGCAAAACACAATATAATAATATAACAATACAATAAGAGCTTACAAAGTATTGAGTCTGCTAAATTAGAGAATAATTATGGCAGGACACAACAATAAATGCAAGCAAACAAGGAATTGAAACAATTAGAGGTAGAATTAAGGTCACTAGATAGCCATGGAGGATGCACAAGTTTGGCGGAGAGAACAAAAAATCAGTAGAGACTGTCAAGATGAATATATAAAAAAATTGACAAATGATAATTGTAAAGTAAAATAATCTTAAAGAAAATAAATTTTATTAAGCTTAGTTTTAACTTATAATTAGTAGGAACTTAATTAAAAGAACAAAAATGAGATCAATAATTGATTTCAATAAATGACATAGATCAATACAAATAACTTTAAATTTTAAATATAAATGGAATTAGGGTAAGATTAGATTTAAGAGTAAAATTTTACAATGAAACTGAGGTAGATGCTTGCATAAGTGCATGGAGACTTGATGGATTAATTAGGAAATTATATGAATAGGAGAACATCAGGTAAATGGTAAGGCAGAGACAGCACCTTAGACAAAGTTAGGTTAGGCTCAGGCACTGAAAGAGTTATTTTAAGTACTGGCATTGGTCGGGTTCAGGTTTTCAGATATACCACAATCACTTAAGAAGGCCAGGAGTTGTTGGTCACATTTTATTTCATATCTTTTTCCTGTAGCTTCTTTCTTCGCAATAATCGTACCATTCCTTGTGTAGCACTGCTTGATAAGACCAAGGTTTTGTTTGCGAACTTGGCGCAGCCTGTAGAGGAGGGATCTACGCTGCTTAGTAAGACACTCATTTATATAGAGGTTGGTTTTTTGCTTAGCAGCTGTTTGCATGAGGTCAAACTTCTCAGAGGGATTTGCAAGTTTAATGAGCATTCTCCTGTTACGGGGATTGTTTTTATCTATCCTAATAGCCGATTTGATTTGAACATTGACACTGATCTTTGAATTAATTAGGGTGTTGGCTATGTTACAGCAATCCTCACCTTGTTGTTCAGCAGGTAGATCAGTAGAGCTAATTATCAGGGAGTCATGAAGTTGTTGTTGCTCTTGGTCATCTTTGGAAGCCGCCTGGTGAGTCTGAAGGAGATTGATCAGTTTTTCCAGCTTTTTAAGGAGGTCACTTTGAGCTGTGAGGGTTTCTTCAGCCTGAATCTTACGTATTTCATCCATTGCAACATTTGCAACAGTTTGTACGTTGAGAATTTCTTGGTTGTTGTTCATCGACGATTTAAGGAGGCAGTCTATGGTATGTTGTTGTCGGGCGACTGTGTCTTGGAGGGCCAAAATAGCTTCTGATTGCATTTTCACAAGGTTGTGCAGGTTGTGCAGGTTGTGAAGGCTATACACGTGGAAGATACTGGAGGGCCAAGTACCAAATCTACACAGTAAAATAACAACGTACTGGAGTGAACGATATGGAAGAAAATGCAGAATAGAACCAGTGAAGAGCAGAGGTGCCATAGGCACAATCAGAGAACACTGTATAAACATCAGAGGTCCGCGGTTGTTCAACGTCCTCCTAGCGAGCATAAGAAATATTGCCGAAACAACCGTGGACATCTTCAAGAGGAAACTAGATTGTTTTCTCTAAGGAGTGCCGGACCAACCGGGCTGTGGTGGATATGTGGGCCTGCGGGCCGCTCCAAGCAACAGCCTGGTGGACCAAACTCTCACAAGTCAAGCCTGGCCTCGGGCTGGGCTTGGGGAGTAGAAGAACTCCCAGAACCCCATCAACCAGGTATCAACCCGGTATCAACCTTGCATGGTATACAAGTTAGGGAAACTGGGCTGTAGTTCAGTGCCTCTTGTGTGTTCCACTTGAGGCAGGTAACCTATTTCCTTATCCTCGGTTGCAAATAACTTAGGAAATTTATAGAGGACTTCTCGTAAAGTCACCAACATTCAGCAGGTGACATATGAGTCAAATCTAGAGCAGTTATTACCTTGTCCAACATTTCCTTATCTTGAGGAGATATCGGGTTCTTTGTATCGATCTTACTGTGTGACCCCTGTTCCCTTACGTTCAGTTCAGTGTGCTATATTGCGCTGCTATAGTAAATGTTTGTTTGGTACCTGACTGTTATTTCTTTTGAATTTACCACAATTCCCTGCGTCAAACTATCGCCTACCCTAAAACTATGAGGTTTGTGAGAGAGGTTGACTACTGGTATTACTGCACCTTTATAATGAACATACACCAGATTATAAGTTATCAACAATTTATCAACTCTGCCCGCCACATGAAGGGTACTTCCGGTTTAAATATTTCTTACTACGGCAACCTTAATAAACTTAAATGACCGTGGTGGGTATTTAAGAATAGAATAAGACAAAGAATAAGTGAATCTTCGTAGAAAATCCAACCCCAATAAATATATCACCAGGGAATGTTAAATTATCCACCACAGTGCATTCATGGATACAAGGTTCGTCTTTTTCAATGTTAAAGTTTAAGGTGGATTTTCCTAGAATGTCAAAATGTTGACCATTGATAGCTGTTAACTGTGCACCATCTTCCTTAAGGCGCACCTGACTGAAGGTCCTAAATGAGTCCATCTTAATGATAGTTACCCGACTACCAGTGTCCAGGAATGCGGTCAACATCTTCCCGCACACCCTCACTTCAAAAGTGGGCCTCCCTTCCTCCTTGGGGGCCTTATCTCACAATTCCTCATTATTAGGGCAGTCAAGTCTTTTGTGGCCGTGTCCGCCACAGCTCCAATACCTGGGGGTCATCAGTGAAGTACCAGTGAGGAGGCGGAACCACTCTATGGTGTACTCACCTTCAGTTGTTATGGGAGCTCTCCTTAATACGATGCGGAGAGCTCTCCTTAATACGATGTACATCGTTCGTAACTACTGCTTGAACATAAGAAGATTGTTTGGTGTCAGTTGTATCTTTATACTGCCCTTGAATATTCTGCAAGTCCGAAGCGAACTCTATTAGACTGTAATAATCCATCGTTACACTTGCAGCCGAAATGTGGGGCTCCAAGTGTCCCAGGGACACAATTGAACATGTAAAGCAGTTGTTTAGCCTTCTGACTAATTTTCAGGTTATCATACCCTAGTTCGTACCTCAAGTCACTCACTCTCCGCATTATACCAGTTTCAAAGACTTTGAGTGTTTTGTTCTGGCCTTGTTTTAAACTAGCTAAATACTGTGACGGACCTCGGCGCCATCTATGATCCAGGTTCTGAGTTAAACAGTTGACCCTCCCATTAATATTAGTTTTCCATCTTCTAGTCTGCTGTTCTGGGAGGTGATGAGGTACCGGTGACTGGCGATAGACGGCAGTGAAGCAGTACACTGGTCGACTTTGAGACGTACTAGCCCGCGGGCTAGTGAATCGCTGAGGACTTCACCGTTTGGGTGTCCTAATCAGGAGGTTAGTAGAGTGCTGGAAGACTTCACTGGGGTGCTAGTGAGTGGGCTAGTGGGGCACTTCGAGATGTCACCATAACTGCAGCTAGCGTGAGAGCAAGTGTTGTGCAGAAGACCTCGTCAGAGGGACTTGCATAGGGTCCATCATCTTTGACCATAGCTAACGTTAAGGCTAGTGATGCGTTGGACGACTTCGTCAGAGGGTTGTGAATAGTAATAATGTGATATTTTGAAGTGAAATTTCATTTCTTACCTTAAACATTTAACTGAATTTCCACAAAGACTAGGGATATCTGGACTTGAGAAGGATCATAGTTTAAAAGAACCCAGTTACAGAGGAATTCGTAACAATACCTATTGGCTATTTCCTCTTATTTTTTTCTTTAACTTTTATCGCCAAAACAAACTCTGGCCATGTGCACAAATACAGGTCTTTCCTGACTCTTGGTCTGCGTTATGGAATCATTTGGGTTTATACAGACTCCCGCTACTAAATTTTCACCCAATCATCTTGGGTAGCTGACAAACATGAACCTACTTGCCCTTAGCTAGTCGTCCATCTTCCGGTTACGATCCACAATGTTGGTAATTATCTGCAAACTAGTTTGGGCAATACTGGTCTAGGCAATGAGTGATGAAAATGGGGGCTGATGCATACCATGAGATGCAGGGGGCCTGGAGTATTGATGTTAGCAATGGTTAGGGAAGGGTTGGTGTGAGTTAGGGTTAGTGATGGTCGGGGTGTAGGGTAGGGTAGGATGTTGTTGGTTCAAGGTAGGGAACTGTAGATAGGTTCTGGGCAAGGCATAGGATGATAGGTGGGGGTTTGGTGGCTTGACCAAGGTTGGGATTGAGGGGAGAGAGATGGGGTGGTATTGGTGGGGACTGTTACCTGGGTGGACCCCTGGGTTGGCGTACGTACGCGCCTTGCCGAAAGACTCGCATACAGGGGTTCAGGGAGGCGTTTCCTAATTGCTGAACATGTGTATAGTGGAGGGGGAGGGGGATGCATAGGGAAGAGGGGTACATGGAGAAGCTGCAGGCCGCTGTCCCCTAGGGTGTTGGTGAGTAGGGGGGGGGGAGGTTGGCTGTCGTCGTGCTGCAGAGTATTAGGGGTGGGGCAGAGGAAGATTACCTGGGGGTGAGACCTGATGTGGCTCAACCACCTGCAATTTGAGGATCGCCACCTGTCTACTGAACTTCGCTATCCACTTGGGTGACGTGTATCTGTTTAGGAATTGGAAATTCTTCATTAGAAGAGGGATTTGACATCGTAATTTCAAATTCTGCAAGAGCGGCCTCAACCTGATCCTATGAAACCCGTGTTGCTGGATGGTCCCGTTGGCTATGCACTCCATGACTCCTTAATGCTCTATCTAAACTCCTGATGGTGCTAAAATAAATCTGAAAGATGGGTCATTCCTGACCTGAAATACAGGTCTAGCCTTGACCCAAGAATGTTGAACGAAAAAAAAAAATTGGAACAAGTAATCGAACATTAAAAAAAGAGAATCAATGTTTTTATAATTAGCCTCTAACTTGACCACGATGGTAATTTAATCAGAACTTCTAAATGGAAAAACATTAATAATTAAATAGCTCTAAATCTGCTTCCTCGTTTGATAGATAATAATTGAAGTTCCCTTCACCGCGTTTACCCCCTCCCTTTCTGGCCCGTTGTCGTCGTGAGGGGGCTTGGTGGACGGCTGCCGGAGTGTGATGCTCCGTGGGTCAGTCCTCTGTCCTTTTGTAGCCTTGTGCTCCTGCTGCTGTCTTCACCAATTGTGCCAGAGCTCTTTTTTTTTCCTCGTTTCATGTTTCTCCCCCCCTCCCTCTTCTCCTTTCTCATTTCCTGCCAACCTTTTTTTACCAGTCTCGATTCTTTCGAACTTCTTCTGTTTTGATACTCGGGTGTTTGGGGAGGCATACTCTTGCCCGTAGAACTGTAGTACCTAACGTCTCGAGCGAGGGGACTTTTTATTGTCAATCCTCCTTTCGTTGCCGTCTCTTGTTGGGTGTCCTGCCTCTAATTATGGCTGTGGTGGGTGCGGGGGGGGGGGGGTGTACATTCGTGAATGTATTACCTCTCGGATTCCATGTCGATGAATACTGTTCCTATTATGACTTCTCAGATTCGTGGGGTGGGGCGACCAAGCCCCTCCAATTCGGACTGTTGGAAGACCAAACTCTGAAGCCCCCGCTACATTGGGCGCAAACCTAGATCCTCTCTTGACCTTCCTGACTACTTTCTCTGGCTCCCCTTCGTCCCATGTGGTTGGGTCGAGCCATAAGCCCCCAGCGGTGACCACTTCGTTCTCTGGCGCGGCCCAGTCTCTCATTGTGACTACTTCACTTTTTAATATCTCTCTTTCTCTCTCTCTCTCTCTCTCTCAACGCCGTCCCCCGCCACGGCCTCACTTTCACAATCCCTTCCCATACTAACACATACCAAGCCTTGTTTGGTCCTGTTTCGTGGGCTAAATACTTAGATCTCCTCACTCTGGATTCTACCCCTCCTAACGATTTCTCGCCCCATAAACACCATGTTAATTTGGTGGATGCCTGTTACTTTTAACCCTACCTGTTTAGGTACGTGTCGTCACTGCTCCTTCACCAGATGCAGCTACCCGCTTAGCCGCATTGTCCTGCATTGGGAGGCCCCTGTTCGGGTCTCTAAAAACGTTCGGTTAAATGCCAGTGTTGGCACTGTTTTCCTCCTGCACCATGTTGCATCTGGTGTTAGGGACGTAAGACTGCCATGAGGATATTAAACATATCCTCGAATCCCAAGGCCATCCTGTCCTCCAGGTACACACATTTAATTGATCCCCTCGTGGTCGTCACCATCAGCCCCTTCGAGTTGTGAAAATCACCTTTGATAGTAGGACCCTTCCACCATCAATAATTCTTGCTGGTGCCAGATGCTCCGTTCAGTAGTACATTCCTTCTCCAAGACTTTGAAATAAGTGCTCGAAGTTCGGGCATGGTGTCCTCAAATACTGTGTAACTATGCCCCATGTGTGGGGCCAATGATCACTCTAAATCAGAGTGCACTTCTCCCCAGGCTCGCTGCCTCAATTGCGGTGAGGCCCACCCTACCTTCTCCCGCTCGTGTATACACTACAAACTTGAAGCCGTCCTAAACTTGAAACGCCGGAATCGTTTGTCTTTTTCTGAAGCGAGACACCAAGTTTGCAGTCTCTCTCCTTTCGCTGGCGTATCCTACGCTCGCGTGTTGCGTTCTACCTCTCCTCGTCCTTCCCACCTTACTCAGTCTCACAACCGTTTCCAGATCTTAGACCCCAGACACGTCCACCACCTCCTTCCCCTAGCTGTTCGTGTACATTCGGTCCCGACAGGGCCCCCTTATGGTTCTCTATCTGAAGTCCCCCACCCCCCTTCCTACCCAGTCTGCCATGTCTCCTGTTTCTTCTTTCCCCAATCCTTCTTCCCATCTCCTCTTCCCCAGTCTCTTGGCCCTCCATGCCACCTGTCTGTTCAGGCTGATGTCCATCACCCTTCCAGCAATCTTCATGTTGTTCACTCCCGTTCATCTTCTGTTGAGTCAAGTCTGTCGCCAAGTACGTTGTTACTGGGACACCTGTCTGAGTCAGAAACGCAAGCCTGGCTCCTCTCCTTCGTCCTCCCTGGCAGGTAAGAAGGCATCGCTTTCTTTCTCACTCCCCACCTCTTGATCCATCCCCTTCCATTTCGTTGATCGGGCCACCTGTCTCAGCTCTGGAGGTTTCTTTTGCCCCCGATTCCCCCCTCAGTTGCTGCCATTGCTGAAGTGCGCTTCCCAGTTTGCCTCTTCCCCCTCTCCTCCTGTCCTTGACCTCCCCTTTCGGTTGTCTCCTCCTCCTCCCCCCCCCCTACCCGTCTGCGTGTGGTCTGCCCTCCCGCTCCCTCCACTCTATCCTTACTCAGTTCACCCATGGCCCCCTAACCCTGATTTTGCTGATCCTTAGCTTCTTTAATATACTGTGTTCTTCTTTACCTTTGTTTCATCATTGTTCTCTGTTGCTGTCCTTTCTCTTTTCGATGTCTATTCTTCAAGGGAATATTCGTGGATTTTGTGCCAACTTCCACGAACTTCAACTTCTGTTTAGTTTTCACCACTTTGTGTTTGTCTCCAGGAATCGATGCTTGGTGCTCGTCCTGGTCACTTTCGTGGTTATTCCTCTCTCTGTCTCTCTCTCTCTCTCTCGCTCTCTCGCTCTTGCTGGGGCTCATAACTGTACTGCTATCTTGATTCATACTGATACTCCCTTCGTCCCCCTATTGTTTTCATTGCCTATTCGTTATTCTGCTGCCCGTGTTTTTGTGAGTAAATGGTATAGTCTGTTCCATTTATCTTCCCCAAGTGTCCTGCTTTCCCTTCTTGATCTTGAGCACCTCCTGGACTCCTTGCCAGTGCTCCTGTTGGGTGATTTAAACTGTCGACATACCTCCTGGGGTTATGTTCTGACAAACACCCGAGGCCGCCTTCTTGAACCATTCGTTCTCTTCTTCCCTGGGAAGAAAATTCTTTTCTGAATTCTGGTGAGCCCCACCCATGTGGACTCTCTAACTCGCACCCTTTCCTGTCTTGATCTTTCTCTCTGCTCGTCGTCCCTTTACTTAGATCTCACGTGAAGGGTTCTTGATGACCTCCATAAGTGACCATTTCCCCATCCTTGTTTTTTTCTTCACCCTCCCCCTCTCCTTCCCTGGGTGGCAGTTTGCCAAGGCAGACTGGAACCTATTTACCCTCAGTGCTGCTATCTCTGACTTTTTCTCAGGGAGGAAATGCGCTCATGGGAATAGATTGAGAAAGACTTACAAGACTAGTGCTAATATTTACTCTGTTAGGTTAAGGTTACTTTAGATTAAGGTTTAGTTAGGTTAGGTTTAATTACGTTTGGTTATTTAATATGGTGTATTATTCGCGTTAATAGAAATAATGGTCTTTGGAACTATTTGAGTGTACCTGACAATTCCATTTATAGAAACCAAACTTCAAAGAAAACGTTGTTGGAATACCTTTTATATGTTAAGCCCACAATTTATAATACAATATTTACAATTTGAGACTAATCTGTTTTGGACAAACGTTCACTTGCCAGTTTACATGTAGACTTTCATAGGAACCATAATATGGTTTCATATTATCATAAAGATATAGATAACTATCCAGGTGGTTCCCCCCTCCTTTCCAGCCCGTTGTCTTCGTGAGGGGGGAGGGGGGGGGGGTGTTGCTGGACAGCTGCCGGGGTGTGATGCTCCATGGGGACGGTCCTTTTGTAGCCTTCTGTCTGTAGCTGGTTGCTATTTCCTCTTCCTTATGTGGCATTTACCCCCCCCCTCTTCTCCTTTCAACTCTCCTTAACAACCTCGGCACCCTCACAACCCCTCCCCCCAGCACCCTAACAACCCCACACCCCGAGCACCAGTGTCACTACCCCCTCCCCCACACCCCCCCCCCGGCACCAGTGTCGCTACCCCTCCCCCGAGCACCAGTGTCGCTACCCCTCCCCCCCTCCCCGAGCACCAGTGTCGCTACCCCTCCCCCACCCCCCGAGCACGAGTGTCGCTACCCCCTCCCCCACACCCCCCCTCCCGGCACCAGCGTCACTACCCCTCCCCCCCCCCGCACCAATATCACAACCCCTCCCCCAGTGTCACAACCCCTCCCCCAGTGTCACTACCCCTCCCCCCCCCCAATATCACTACCTCTCCCCACCCCCAATATCACGACCCATGCACCCTCAACCCCTCCTCCTGGCCTCAGGTGTGACCGTCACCAGGTGTCCGCCGTGTGAAGACACCTGGTATTTCCCACCTTCTGGTCCAGGTCTTTTCTTATCATCCCACACCTGCGGTTCCTCCAGCCATGTTTACCTGACGATGAAGCAACGTGAACCCTGAGGTCCCGGGTGATAGAGCCAGACTAAGCAGCCCGTCCTCCATACAAAGATCCAAAAGTGATTCCATGCACCCGCCAAACCCCCTGTTTATGAATGAAAAACAGTTTACACACGACTGATGACGTTCGAACACTTCCGGAACAAGTGCTTCAAATGACGAATTTTGTTCGAAGCACAATGCTGTAAATGCTTCACCCACGTACTACAAATAATCGCTAACAGAACCTAAACACCTAACCTAAGCCTATATATGCACACTATGCTAATATATTATAATATTAATTTATATTTGAGAAAATTCCCGTTTTGAATGAACAGCATGTAAAAATTTATGAATGCGTCTGTGGGGGTCGACCGCTAGATGTAATGGGACTTGAGTCGAGGACGGATTAGATTGGGTCCCGCGATTCCTGGTGATAGAGCCTGACTGGGTCCCGAGGTCCTGGGTGATGGGGCCAGACTGGAGTTGTGGGATCGATAGGTTAGCGGGAATTTTATATATATATATATATATATATATATATATATATATATATATATATACTGTATGTATTGTGGCTTACGTAATGCACGTCAGTACATGCTGAAGCTTTCTCGTCCACGGTGGTTTCATGTATATATATATATATATATATATATATATATATATAATATATATATATATATATAATCTTCTTCCCCCCCCCCCCTCCCCTTGACCTGTCACTGAGAAAGGTAGGGGGACCTATCCTTAAAAAGTTCCTGCTGACCTGTTATCCTTTTAAGACTGAATTTTATCAATTTTAGTTTGCTATATGCCGTCACCTGTTTTGGGGGATTTTTTTTTTTTTTTTTTTTTCGGACCATTTTCAGTGAATAGTTTTATTAGGTGTTGAAGAGTTCTTATGTACAAAATATACGATTTATACCCGTTTTAAAACTAAATTTTTTCAGTTTTACTTCTGCCTGCATTATTGATGAGTTCTTTGAAGAAAAATAAACTCTACGGACATCAGTTTCTGTTCTGATTTTTTTCAAAAGTTAGTTCTTGGACCGGGTCATATTTCTGACGTAGTAAGAAAGGAAATTAATGTTACCGACTTCTAACTCCTATCCTCTATTTTACTTCATTCGTACAACACCGATATTAGCCGAAAAATTCCCCTGAGATTTATACCTGCTTTATTCCTGACACGGTAAATAGGATCAAAGCAGTTCCAGCTCTTGTCCCCGCCTTAGTTCGCTGCTGTAAGTAGTAATAAAAATCAGACATAGTAATAAAAGAAAATAGTTACCAAGTTCCTGTCCGCCACCTCAGTTCTCTCTTGTATCTTCGGTAATATCTACCCAATTTCTGAGATTTAAAACTGCTGCATTTCATACTTGGCAAAATAAATCGAAGCAATTACCGAGCACCAACTCGTGTCCTCTGCTTTAGTTCAGTGTTCATAAAGCTTAGTTATTCCAGCACATCAGACCGACTCCCACCTCTCACCTTATCAAAATAAACATAACCTCTCCTTCAATACTCTTGTTTACTTAATTGTGTAAATAATCACTCTCCAGGTACTTATCACACATACACACTTTCTCCCCCATCCCACCTCCCTCCATGGCCCCCCTGCCCATCCTCTCGCTTTTCTCTCTTAACCCCCCCCCCCCCCCTCTCTCCCTGTCCGGCTCGTTGATGCCGTGAGGGGGCTTGGTGGGCGGCTGCCGGTGTGTGATGCTCCATGGGCCAGTCCTGTGTCCTTTTGTGGCCTTATGCTCCTGCTGCTGTCCTCAAATTTTGCTGGACATTTTTCCTTTTTAGTTTTTCTCCCCCCTCTTCTCCATTCTGATTGTCATTTCCTGCTGACCTTGTGCCTGTTTTGTTCATTCTTGTGACCTTTTGTTTTGACGCCCGGGTATTTGAAGAGGCATTCTCTTGCACCCATAGAATTGTAGTACCCAACGTCGTGAGCGAGGGGAACCTTTTATTCTCGATCCTCCTTTCGTCACTGAACCCCGATCTCAACGGACTGACGGTTCTTAAGGTTACGTTTGTGGGGCAAATACTCGCGATGCACTGCTAGGGTGGCCCCGGCATGATCGGCGATTAGCTTCTTGTTGGGTGTCCTGCCAATAATTGTAGATCCATGGTGGGTGTGGGGACACATTCGTGAATGAGTGTTTCTTCTCGTCTATGTCTGTAAATGTTCCTCTTGTTCCTTCTCAGGCTCTTTGGGTGGGCGACCAAGCCTCCGAGTTGGACTGTGTTGGAAGACTGGGCTCTGTAGCCCCCATTGCATTGGGCCCCGACCTTGCTCCTCCTATGACCCCTCCTGACTATTACCCTCGGCTCCCCTCCCTCTTCTGTGCTTGGGTCGAGCCACAAGCCCTCAGTGGTGTCCTCCTCGTCCCCTGGCACTGAGCCGTTCATCCTCTCTTCTTCCCTGTCTCTTCTGAATTCTGATAAGCCCATGCATTCGGACTCTCATTTTTTCCTGTCTTCATCTTTGGGCAGGTTCTTGATGACCTCCATGGCAGTGACCATTTCCCCATCTTTGTTACCTTTCTCCTCTTTTCAGTCTCTTCTCTCCTTCCCTAGGTGGCAGTTTGCTAAGGCAGACTGGAACCTATTTACCCTCGGTGCTGCTCTCTGACCTCTCCCTTCTGCCTCTCCCTCGTTCTCTCCTCCTTCTTCTTGACACCGTCTTCGATGCTGCCCTTCGCTCTTCCTCTCGGGGATCACGGAAGTGCGTTCCCTGGTGGAATGCAGACTGTGCTCGGGCTGTCTGCTGTAAGCATGTAGCCTGGAAGAGACACTGCCGCTGGCAGACGGCCGAATCTTTTGTTTTGTTTTGGAAGGCGAGTGCGGTGCCCTGTAGGACCATCCGTACGGCTAAACGTGCATGCTGGGTGTCTTATGTCTCCACCATTACGTCCGAAACTACTCTGCCGCTGATCTGGAAGCATGTCCACAAGATAGCGGGTAAGTTCGTTCTCAATGTCTCGCCGGTCCTTCACCTCCGTGATACTCTTGTGGCGGACCCATTACAGGTCGATACAGAACTGGGTTCCAACTTTTCTTCTGTTAGCTCTGGTATTCCTCTACCACATTCTTTCCTTTTTCGTAAACCTGTCCTTGAATCTCTACCTTTAGATTTCTGCACTCATCTTCGACTTCCCTATAACAATCCCTTGTCTCTCTCTCTCTGAACTTCGGTTTGCCCTGGCCCTCTGCGGTTCTACGGCGGCGGGCTCCGATGGCATTCATTATGAGATGCTTCATCTCCCTCCGTGCACATCTCAGTGTTTACTGAGTCTGTATAATAGGATCTGAGTCATCAGTCCTTGAGGACTGATGACTTCCTCACTCATCTACTCGATGCCGTTGTCCTCCCTGTTCACAAACCAGTGTCTCTGGGAACATCCCCTAAGGACTTTCGCCCTATTGCCCTCACAAGTTGTCTGCAAACTCTTTGAACGTATGGTTAACGTTCGTCTGATGTGGTTCTTGGAACACCATCACCACTTCTCCCTTTCTCAATTGGGTTTGCGCAAGTGCCGCAGCACGACAGATGTCCTGGAGAACTTGGAGGTCTATATTCGTAGTGGTTTTGTTGTGAAGACCTCCATTGTTGCTGTCCTTTTTGACCAGGAAAAGAATTAAGACACCACTTGGCGATACGATATTCTATCCCAGCTTCATTCTTTTGGCCTTCGTGGTCATCTCCCTCTCTTCCCCAAAATTTCCTCTCTCGTCGTTCCTTTCGGGTGAGGCTTGGTACCATGCACTTTCTCTGCCTCTTTTCAGCAATATGAAGGTGTGCCCCAGGGTAGTGTTCTGAGCAATACTCTTTTTCTGGTTGCCCTCAATGGTCTTCTTTCCTCTCTTCCTTCTTTCGGAGAGTATTCTCCGCTCTCTGTCGACGATGTTACCTTTTGCTGTCAGGGTGATGATTCGCCTCTCCTTTAACGCCGGCTTCAACTTGCGATTGATGCCGTGTCGTCTTGGGCCACTGATCATGGCTTTAGGTTCTCTCCGTCTAAGACTTGTGCTATGACTTTAACTCGGAAGCATGTCGTTCTTCGTCCTTCTTTGTCGCTTTATGGTCACCGTTCCGGCTCACGGCTCGTTGTCGCCGTGAGGGGGCTTGGTAAGCAGCTGCTGGAGTGTGATGCTCCATGGGTCAGTCCTCTGTCCTTTTGCAGCCTTATGCTCCTGCTGCTGCCTTTACCAATTTTGCCAGACACCTTGTCCTTTTCCTCGTGTCTCATTTTTCTCCCCCCCCCCTCTCTTCTCCTATCAAGTTGTCATTTCCTGCCGACCTTTTGCCTGTTTTGATTATTCTTTCGACCTTCTTTTGTTTTGATGCCCGGGTGTTTGGGGAGGCATACTCTTGCACCCGTAGAACTGTAGTACCCAACGTCTCGAGCGAGCGGACCCTTTTATTGTCAATCCTCCTTTCGTCACTGAGCCTGCTCTTGACGGACTCGCGGTTCTTAAGGTGGCGTTTGTGGGGCGTATACTCACGACGCACCCCTGGGGGGCCCCGGCAAGATCGCCGATACCTTCTTGTTGGGTGTCCTGCCTCTAATTGTGGCTTCATGTTGGGTGTGGGGGCACATTCGCGAATGAAAGTTTTCCCTCATTTTCATGGCTGATAATGTTTCCCTTGTACTTTCTCAGGATCGTGGGGTGGGCGACCAAACCCCCGAGTCAGACTGTGTTGGAAGACCAGGCCCTGTAGCCACTGCTGCATTGGGCCCCGACGACCTGACTACTCCCCTCTCTCCCTCTGCGGTTGGGTCGAGTCCCCAGCCCCCAGTGGTGACCACTTCGTCCCCCAGTGGTGACCACTTCGTCCCCCAGTGGTGACCACTTCGTCCCCCAGTGGTGACCACTTCGTCCCCCAGTGGTGACCACTTCGTCCCCCAGTGGTGACCACTTCGTCCCCCAGTGGTGACCACTTCGTCCCCCAGTGGTGACCACTTCGTCCCCCAGTGGTGACCACTTCGTCCCCCAGTGGTGACCACTTCGTCCCCCAGTGGTGACCACTTCGTCCCCCAGTGGTGACCACTTCGTCCCCCAGTGGTGACCACTTCGTCCCCCAGTGGTGACCACTTCGTCCCCCAGTGGTGACCACTTCGTCCCCCAGTGGTGACCACTTCGTCCCCCAGTGGTGACCACTTCGTCCCCCAGTGGTGACCACTTCGTCCCCCAGTGGTGACCACTTCGTCCCCCAGTGGTGACCACTTCGTCCCCCAGTGGTGACCACTTCGTCCCCCAGTGGTGACCACTTCGTCCCCCAGTGGTGACCACTTCGTCCCCCAGTGGTGACCACTTCGTCCCCCAGTGGTGACCACTTCGTCCCCCAGTGGTGACCACTTCGTCCCCCAGTGGTGACCACTTCGTCCCCCAGTGGTGACCACTTCGTCCCCCAGTGGTGACCACTTCGTCCCCCAGTGGTGACCACTTCGTCCCCCAGTGGTGACCACTTCGTCCCCCAGTGGTGACCACTTCGTCCCCCAGTGGTGACCACTTCGTCCCCCAGTGGTGACCACTTCGTCCCCCAGTGGTGACCACTTCGTCCCCCAGTGGTGACCACTTCGTCCCCTGGCACGGCTCCGTCTCTCATTGTGACTACTGCGCCTTTTACCCCCATGAACTCTGGGGGTTCTCAACGCCGTTCCCACCACGGCCGCACTCGCACGATCCCTTCCCATAATAGTACTTACAACGCCTTGTTTGGTCTCGCTACGTGGGCTAAATACTTTGATCTCCACCATCTGGATTCTACTACTCCTGACGATTTCTCCCTCCATAAACACCTTGTTGATTCAGTAGATGCCTGTTACTTTTAACTCGACCAGTTACGGTACGCGTGTCGTCGCTGCTGCTCCTCGGGATGCAGCTCGCTTAGCCGCTTTGTCCTGCATTGGAGAGACCCCTGTTCGGGTCTCCAAGAACGCTCGGTTTAATGCCAGTGTTGCCACTGTTCTCCTCCCACACCATGTTGCAACTGGTGTTCAGGACCTCAAAGATTGCCATGAGGATATTAAACATATCCTCGAAGCCCAAGGCCATTCTGTCCTCCAGGTGGACACGTTTACTCGACCCCCTCGTGGTCGTCGCCGTCAGCCCCTTCGAGTTGTAAAAATCACCTTTGATAGTAGGGCCCTTCCGCCCTCTAGTATTCTTGCTGGTGCCAGATGCTCCATTCAGGAGTACATTCCCTCTCCTAGACTATGCCATAAGTGTTGGAAGTTCGGGCACGGTGTCCTCAAATGCACCAGTACTGTGTATCTGTGCCCCTTGTGTGGGGACGATAGTCATTCTAAGTCCAAGTGCACTTCTCCCCAGGCTCGCTACCTCAATTGCGGTGAGGCCCACCCTACCTTCTCACGCTCGTGTATACACTACAAACTCGAGGAAGCCGTCCTCGCCGTCAGATATTGATGGCTAGTGCGGCTTGAGATGACTGCCGTGTCAACATAGTGTTATACAGGCGTGAGGTGTATACTAAGGTGAGCATATATGAAGACAACTACAAGGGCGGTGAAACCACGGGAGACATCTCCCGTCACGCAGGGTGCAGTCGCATCTCCACAGATCTCCAGTATCAGCTATTGATACTGGTAATGGCTCAAAAGGGTCACAACTTACGGGCTATTCATGCCTGTGCCACCTTTAGGGTGGCTTAATCTTCATCAATCAATCAATCGAAGGTGAAACATCTTGATGTATATATAATTTTCGGTTATATAGGTCCTCTTTTGGTCTTCAGTAAAAAGAGCGTCATATACAGTTAATTCTTTATTAAGCTTTCTTATTATAATACGGAAAATAATATGTAATTTCAGAGGGTAATAAGAGTCGCCGAGAACAACACACAAACCTTTGTTTAAATGTCAATAAAGTTCATCAAGACAACAGTTGGCTCTAATGTCAGTCCATCACACGTAATGAACTTTAATCTGCACGCTGTGAACACCAGCGTTCTGAAGGAGAGGTGCAGGGGTTGTACGCTTATGTCTAGGTAGGTATTTATGTGCATACATATCTTCTTGGCTACATATTGGGGCAAAACAAAATGCATGGCGCCGAATCGGAACATTTGTTGGTAGTGATATCAAAATTCCCAAACTGACACTCAAGTGAATACTGTGGTACACCTATTGTATCACAAAAGTAGTATCGCTTACAATCTTTGGGGTCTATCACATAAGAAAACAGATCAGAATCAGAGCAGTACGGCTTACAGCTGCAGCAATTCGCCTTATTTGCCTGACACGACGATCCGTCGAAGTATGGTTTGATAGCTTCACAAAAGTGTGTAGCTCCTGATACACATTCATGGTAAATTGAACAGTTATAGCGATCGGCAATGTAAGTAGGTGGTTCGGGAACATCAGGACACTCGTAAGAACAAGGAGAGCACTGGGTGACACACGTGTCGCCTGGCACACAGTCCTCAACGGTGCTGTTAAAGATCATGCCTTCTTCACACACGAAAGGTTCTTCGGTGGGCTCCCCCGACACACAGAAGTAAAACTGGCGACAGTTGGTGGGATCAGGCACCTTACCACCATCAACGGTGCTCCTGCAGTCTGGCTTACCACAGTCAATGCCTGCAACACCGTACATGCACTCCCAATGAATCTGCAACATGAGAAAGTTTAATCACAAATTTTAGTTTTTGTTATGAAAATAGGCAAGAAAATAATCATTACTAAATATGCAACATGTTTGATAAAATAATGTTTATACGATTATCTATGTGAGGAGGTGGTTCACCAGCTCACTTACAATAGTGCTCTTATGCCTGTGGGAGCCAGTACACTTGTTAAGTGGGCGGACTTAAGTTTTGTACCAGCAACCGAAACATCTAGTGTTTGGGCTCATGTGAGAGCCCCAGTCATCAGCAGTCCATAAATGTTACCCTGGCCGGGGTGGCATGTCTGTGGACAGTGCTAGAGCTGATAGCATCATCTCATTGTATGGCATGGAGCCAGACAACTTTGCGCGCGAACGGCTAGGCCGCAGGCGTGGGGTGAAACATGTGGGGTCCCACGCTCGCCGGCCACTTGAGTGGTTGTCATGGAAACCAGCCGCCATCTTAGAAACATCTTGAGCCGCCATGTTGGTCGGCCATCTTGGAGCTGCCCTAGGGGCTATGCTACACCGTCGCTGATTGGATGAGAGGGGTACGTAGGCCGCTGTATGCCTTCCTCTCATTGGTTATTTCGAGAAGGACACGGGAATAGCCGTTGTGTAGCATCATTCTGAACTCAGCCGCCACCTTGTCAAGACGTTCCTGTACTCAATTCGGCCAAATTGATGTATAGGGCGTCGTGGTGGCTGGACTACAACTGCTGATGCTTCCTGCTTCACCTACGACATCGGTCGTCACAGAATCCGGCCGAAGTCGTCGCTTGGAGGGGTTTAAGACATTATTGTATGCAGGGGGTAGAGGTACAGTGATCTGGGATCGTGGGGGAATGTGCATACGAGCAGCAACAGACTCGTAGATCCCATACCAGTGATGATTAGACTTGCTAGTGCTCTGTAGCAGTCGATGGGAACGGGGAAATTCGTGTCAGTGTTAAGGCAATTTCCCATGTTGGTGTTGGTGTGGCGGGCCTGCCCTGGATAGAAAACCCGGAACGGAAGACCACAGCACATAACCTTGGAGGGGATGGGCTCCTTGAGGCGCATATGCAGCGTGCGAGTACCCAGCCGGAGGCCCCGCAGCCGCCCGGCACTAAACAAGTTGTACCGATGACGCAACACCATACCATACCTCGTAAACACAGAAGAAAGCTCCACCTCTGGAAACGTAACAGGTACCCCGTGCACGCTCACAAAGGTCAGTGGACCCCACGGATCAGAGACAGTCACAGACACAGCCGAATGAGGAAGGGGAGTCGTCCGCTCGTTCCAACACCCCACAAACCGCTCGTATCCAGGTGACGTGGCAAACGTCACCGCCACGCGAGTGGGAGAAAATTTCTCGAGACCGAGGAGATCTTTAACATCCACCTGAAGGACATCCAAAAGCGCAGCCGCCACTAGTTCCCAATCCACCGGTGCAGAGAACTCCAGCCGAGCAGTATTCACACGGCGGATGCGGCCACCACCAGCCGCCGCCATATTGCTGACCTCCGCCTCAGTCAGCTGGCGCCCCACAGCAACGAGCAACCACCACCAGTCAGCGACAAACAGCTACTGGCAGCCAGAGCCCGACGTCCACGCCCCCCAGAGGCAGAGGACGGAATCAGGTCGTCACAGAATCCGGCCGAAGTCGTCGCTTGGAGGGGTTTAAGACATTATTGTATGCAGGGGGTAGAGGTACAGTGATCTGGGATCGTGGGGGAATGTGCATACGAGCAGCAACAGACTCGTAGATCCCATACCAGTGATGATTAGACTTGCTAGTGCTCTGTAGCAGTCGATGGGAACGGGGAAATTCGTGTCAGTGTTAAGGCAATTTCCCATGTTGGTGTGAGACGCTATCGTTGGGCGTGTCACCTGGGTATGAACGCTTCACTTCACCGGGGAGTCGAGGGTGCGAACTCAGCCGTGTTGAGTGGGAGGGGTTCGAGTGTGCGCCAATTTTCCGTATAAGTACTACGGTCAGGAACTACCGCCGCCTACGCCACCCGGAGCGAGCCAGCCACCTATAGCGGGGTGCCTGATGTATGGGAATGGTGTGTAAAGCCGGCAGTGTGAATGAGTAAGTACCTATGTGTGTATTTCGGTGATTAGTAGTCTCTAAAGCTTGAATTCGAGGTCAAGTGTTCCGTCACATTGTCACGCAGCACCTGTTCAGGTGGAGTGAATTGTGGGCGAGGAGATTAATCACCTGTGTTGTCATCTTGTCAGTCCAGAGGGACTTAAGGTCTGGTGTACACAGACGTACAGTGTGTGTGTGTGTGGGTACACACGGGAACACAGAATATACACAGATTAGCCAAGGACTGAGAAGATGTCCAAGTAATAATTCTTTTATTTCATTGTGGTAATCATTTTTGATCGTCCGTGGGACGGAGTGATATCATTTCCATGTGTGGTCTTGCAGGTGTGGAATTCCAACACTGAGCGCTCAGGTATGTGTAACGCCAGTGATTCCTGGCAATGATTATTGTGGAGTGTGCCACAGTGTGGCTTAAACTTCTTGTAGTGTTCCCAGGGCCGTGACAAGTGTGATTTATATAAATATATATATTGTGGTTGCAGTATTAATTAACGTAATTTTGGTGAGGTTTGGTGAGTGACGAGGCCGTCTAGAGAGACCGCCCCCGCTCTGTCGAGTAACGTAACTCTCGAGTGTTTATCGGCATGCGTGACCGATAAATCATTCACCCATGTGATTTAAGGAGTGTGAGATTCTCCTTAGTGTTCCCAATAACGTTTGATAGCTGTAGGCTACATGTGTCAGCGGTAATTATATATATATAAAATCGTAGTGTCACGGTGCCCAGTGTTAGTGTTATTTACTGTGTGGTGATTGCAATATAGTGACCTATGTTCTAGGGGTCATTTGCAGCAGTAAGTAAGTGTGTGCAGTATCCTAATATTTGGAAATTGGAGTACTTGCCGTGTGTGTTATTGCAAAGGGGTTGTTATTTGATAGTGATTGTTGCTAGTGTTGAGCAATCACCGGATGTGATTGCAGTCCAGTAAAACCATTGTGGGGCAGGGTTCTAGAGGGTTCATGTCCTGTATGTTATTTTACTAGATTCTGCAGTATTGTCATAGCAACCGGATTGTAACGTAAATCACTGTGATTTGTTAGTGTGATTTGTCATTGTTGTGGGTGAACTCGGCTGTAGACGAGTACTTGGATATACATATATTCTCCTGGTTATCTGGTAGGACATCGAAGTCCAGTATTCAGTGAGGTGATTGCGAGGCAATTAATATAACGTAACCAAGAGAACGCCCATTGCTTTAAGAGAATTTGTTCTTTGACAATTCGAGTAACGTAGAATGCGTTTGGGTTAATTTACTTTCCTGTAAGCAGCTACGGTAGTCTCGAGGAGCCTAGCCATCAGCCAGATAAGAATTAGAGTATTGTCTGTCGTAATTAACGGTCAGTGGGCCGGGTAATTGACGTGTTTCAGGAAGTCAAAGTAATTAATCTCGATCCTTGTTTGATCGACTCACACGAAGGCTACATTGTTCCATTAACGTAACGTCGTTATCTGCCCGGAAGTACCGGCACTTGATTGACTCGTGAGAGGAGTAGCGTCATTTTAGAATAACGTAAACGTGGGGCTAATTACTGTTATTAGTCGCCTGAATTGGTCTGAGTATGGAAGGCTTAGACGGAATTCATACCTTAATGTAAATTGCTGAGCCAGTGTGAAAGGTTGCGTATTTTAATTGTTTAATTATTGATCTTGAGGATAGTAATTAATTACTCTAAAGGTAATCACGAGTGATTACCGTTCTCTTAGCACTTTGGACATTGTAAATCAGAGTTTACCATCGCTGAGTGATTAGTAACCGATTAACGTAAATTAACGTAACTAGTAAAGAGATTAATCAGCTGTCTGGAAGTGCAGGGATTAATGGGATTTTCTCACTGAATGCTCGACGGGTAGAGTGTTGTTTGATTTTCGCGTTACTAGTGACAGTTGTAAGAGTTGTTAATTTAACGTAAATGTTACCTTGTTATTAACGTAAATGTTATTGTGTTATTAACGTAAATCAATTGTTATTGATTGTTGATCGTCCGTGGGACGGAGTGTTAACGTAAGGATTAATTTGAGGAAGGGTGCTGGAGTTGCCAGCGAACCCATTAGTTATTGTTGTCATTGAAAGACTACTGATTTGATTGCATTGCAACCGCTGTTGCAGGAGTAGACTGCACTGAGGCGTAGAACAGTTAGGAGGTTACTAGAGACGTGTTTCAGAACCTACTGTGTCATTTGCTGTAATTGTGATTATAGATCTGTTAGTTCTTGCTTGCTTGTTGATTCCTCTGTGGTAACGCTTATGTTCGAGTTTTTTTTTTATTTTTTTTTTATTTTTATAAATTACACAAATTACAAGAACACACAAAACAACGCAAACCTGTACACATCAAGTACACCAATGAAGTAACAGTACACAGGAATAAACAGTCTGTACACTAAACAATAACAGTAACCGCAAAACAAACACAAGCGCTGAACAAAATGAAAACGCATTGAAGCAATGGGCTAAACAGTACAGGGAAATAAGTGCTAAAACAGTACATGGAAACAATAGGCTAAACAGTACATATCTACATAGCAACACAGAACATGGCCAAGAAAATTACATGAAAAATAAATTAACAATAAAGTACATAAATAACATTGAAACACACCTGGAACCAATAACATAAACATACACAGACGTGGATATAGAATCACGTGCACAAAACCACGCCTACCACACACACAGAAGAACAAAGGAGCATAGGATCATACACGCGCTGCCCAGGAAAATGATATACACTAAATAAGAAGAAATTATGTACCCACACACTAAACACACTCTAAACAACAAGACAAACACACTCATACCACCCACACCACCACGGCACACCACACTGCACCCAAGCACGCAAAATAAAGGGTTACAGGCCAAAGCGAAACACGGCCACAAAAGGAACAGTAGAAAACAGTACAGCAGAAAACCCAGGCCCACGCAGGAGCCAAAACCCCCCTCAAAATCACACACCCACACGCATACGGACACAACCGGCACCCGGAGGTACGGAAAACACACCACACACACACAGGAGCAGCAGCATCTCAAGGGGGGAGACACACAAACACACGCAACCCCCGCCAAGGACACCCCAAGAAGCGGAAAGGGAGCGCATAGCAAAGCAAACCCCGAAACCCCCCAACCCCTCTAAACCCCCCCCATCAACACCCCAACCCCACCCAAGACGAGAACATCACCTTGCCACCAAGGCACCCGCCGACCCAAAGGCAACCCCACGAACATAGGCATCTGTGAACCACCGACCAAACTCCTCCGGAAAAGCGCGCTGCAACCACCACCAGGTAAACCGCATGCGCCCCCGTAAAAATCCTAAAATTCGGGCAATCCCAAAACCCTCCCGCCTCCCAACCCACACACAAAACACATAATCAGCAACCAAAACACACAATGTATTACGCACCCGCTGCGGATAAGCCGGAAAATACAAAAACAAAAACCGCAAAACATCACCCCGACAACCCGGACCACAAAACACCTCCAGGACATCCCGAAACCAGTCCACCAACCCCTGTAACCGGACACAAAAATAAAATACATGCACCTGCGATTCACATAAACCACAGTGAACACACGCCCCAGAATCCCGCAAGCCAAGCATACACAACCGCTCATTTGTCGCCAGCGACAAATGCAGAACCCGAAACAGCAATTCACGCTGCTGAGGCGCCAAGAACCGTGCCCCCAAACACGACCAGATACCACCCCAATCCCAACACGGGAACAAGCCCTCCACTCGAGGCCGCACCCGGGGCAACAACACCCCATACACAGCCTTGCACGAGAAAGACAGAAACCCAGGATGGCGGCAGAGCTCCCGAAGAATCCCCACGGCCCAAGAATAAACAGGGGGGGTAACCAAGGCCACCTCCTGACAAACCCCCAAATCAACCAAAAAACTGAAGCGAAGCGAGCAGAAAAACACACCCAGCGTATTCAACCCCCCACCGAGAGCCAGCCCCCGACGCAACGAGACCCAGAAGAGGGCCTTGGCCTTCGTGAAAACGTCAGGAATGCCAACACCCCCCTCTCTCACCCCTAACACCAACGTCGAACGGCGCACCGGTTGATAACGCCCACACCATACATATCTATACACCACACTCTCCAAACCCAAGGCCTTCCGACGATCCAACGGGAAACATCGAGCCACAAACCAGACACGCGACAAGACCTTACACGCAACAAGCAGTCCCCTCTGATAAATCGTCAAGGGCCGACGCGACAAAAGGCCAACTGCAACACCAACCGACCGAGAGACAGCACCCCAATTCCACTCCAAGGAGCGGTCATAGGAGGCAAACCAAGTAATCCCAAGAACCCGAATCGAGGAGACCACCGGAAACCACGACCTATCCCACACCAGGCGGGAGGCCCACTCACCGATCCCCATCAACCCCGACTTCGCCCGATTAAGAACGGCCCCCGTAGCGGACTCAAACCGCAGGAGAACGTCCTGGACAGCTGCAACAGAACCCTCCGAAGCTACAAATAGAATGGTGTCGTCAGCATACCCGCAAACGGGTAGCCGGAGACCGGACGGCAGACAAGGAGGCACGATCAAGGAACACGCTTTCACCGCCCGAAAAAGAGGTTCCTGAAAAATCACATACAAAAGCATGGACATGGGACACCCCTGACGAACGGAACGGCAAATAGGAAAAAATGAGCTAAAAAACCCATTCACACAAACGCGACTGCGACTCCGGACATACAACAAACGGATCCACCCCACAAACACCACCGGAAACCCAAGCCTCTCCATAGCACTAAAAACAAACTCTAAAGACACCCGATCAAAGGCCTTGGACCAGTCCAAGCTGATCATAGCCGCCGAAAGCCGATACTCGGACGCATAGAGAAGCACGTCACGAAGTAAGGCATTGCAATGCATCAGGGCACGGCCAGGCACACCACAAAATTGCTCCATAGAGACCACCGACGCAACGACACCCCGACATCGACGCGCTAAAACCTTAGAAAGAATTTTATAATCAACATTTAAGAGCGTAATAGGCCTCCAATTGGAAAACAACTGCAAATCGCCCGGCTTCGGGAGTAGCCGCACGATCCCGTCACAGAAGGAATCAGGCAGAGCACCCAAACGCAAACACGCCTGCACCACTTCCAAAAGCACCCCCCCCCAGCACATCCCAAAAGGTAAGGTAGAACTCAATGGGCAGGCCATCCGCACCCGGCACTCTCCCAGAACGAAACGACCGAACCACCTCCAGGAGCTCCACCGTGGAAACATCCTGCACCAACCGGGCACACTCCGAGCGCGACAAACCGGGGAAGCACCTGTCCAAAAAGGAACCCGCGAGCACACTATCACCATGCACCTCCCCATAGAGTGCCTCCAACTCCCGCCGTGCGGTAAGCAGAACACCCTCTGTGCTAGAAAGCACAGACCCATCAGGCCGCCGAAGGCCCTGGAGAAGAACGGAACCCCTAGCAGCCTTCTCCCTCCCTAAAAGAAAGGGAGAGAGCCTCTCCCCATCCACCCGCTCAGCTACACGAGCACGCACGCGAACACCGTCAGCCAACACCGCACGCAAATCACAAATACGCTCCTTACACTCAGCAATCTCACTAAAGCAGTCAACCCCAGCATTCAACCGCACATATAAAGAAGACAAACGCGCCTGAAGGAACCGCAGCAGACCAAACCTCCCGGCAGCCTCCCGCTTAGCAACAATCCCAAAAAACCTCCGACACTCCACCTTACACCACTCCCACCAAACGAACAAAGAGGAGAAATCAGCCTTCCGGGCAACGATGCCAACCCACCAGGCCCGAAACTGCGCACAAATACGTGGACAACGCAATAACCGACAATTGAGTTTCCACCACCCAGGCCCCACCCGCACCTGACTCCGGACACCAACCCGGACAACCACCATACAATGATCCGAGAAAGCCACCGGGACCGTGCGAAAATCAAAAACCGAACACTCCCCACCAGAAACATAGAACCTATCCAACCTAGAACTCGCCCCACGCGCAGCGAAGGTATACTCCAACGAGCCGCCACACAAAACAGCCGCATCGCGAAACCCGCACGCACGCAAAACCTCAATTAAAGCGGCCGAAACATTCCGAGGGTGAGCACTAGAGCAATCCCTCACACACGTAACACAATTAAAATCCCCCCCAAAGATCAAATCCCGCGTATCATGCCGCAGGTATGGCAAAAGCCCCTCCCGAAAAAACAGCTCCCGGTCCTGACGATGCGCCACCCCAGAAGGGGCGTACACTGTCAAGAACGGAATCACAACCCCCAAATACTCAGCCCGAACAAACAAGACCCGCCCATCTTCATCCATTTCCGTGTGAAGCACGGAAATGGATGCCCTCCGCGAAAACAACATCAGCGTTCCCCCAAAGGACGTCCTCGGCGGGTTCAGCACAACATGATACTCAGCACACAACCCCTGCAACACAGACACATCCCGAACATTGTGCTCTTGGATCAGAGCCACATCCACCCGCTGCTCCCGAAGCACATCCACAAGGCCCAATTGGACCGCCAAAGCATTCAGACCACGAACATTCAAAGACGCACAAACAATAGCAGGCGCCATCGAACCCATTAATGACCCCCAGCCCCTCCAGGACCACCAGAGGGCACAGAGCCACCCACTGCAGAGGCGCCGTCAGCATCCTGAGGCTCAAACTGCCGCCGTTCCACCGTCGGGGAATCCACCATAATGCCTGGCCTCTGATCCCGCAGGAGGCGGACAGTGCCGGCATCACCCAGCGAAGCACGCCGAGACCCCGCTGCCACTGACCAGGTATCACCAACGTCCACCACCGACGAGGAATTCTTGCTGCCAACCGGCACTGCATCACTTCCGGAATCCATATCAGACACAGGAGAATTAGGAGGACGAGGGGGGGCACCACCCAAGGCACAACTCCGCGAAGCCTCAATCCGTTTGCCAGGGGGCTCTCGACTGCGTGAGCGCGCCCCCGCAACGCGCTTCCGGCGAGGAGCATGGGAGGTCAACGCCCCCTCCTGGCACGCACCCGCAGGGGGAGCAGAAGGCGGACTCGCAATCCATGCAACAGGAACGCCGGCACCAACGACGACGCTCCCATCACCCTCAGTGAAAGCATCGCCCACAACGGGAGGCACCGAGACGACACTCCCAACACCTCGCCCATTCACCAACGAAGCACCAGGAACAGGATGCACCTCCACATCCACCGGAAGTAGAAGACGGGAATCAGGAGCAGCCACGTCCTCCACCACAGCTGGCACAGAAGACACGATAGGCACAGACGAACCAGCAGGCACAGCAGTCGCAGGTGCACCACCAGGCACAACAGTCGCAGGTGCACCACCAGGCACAACAGTCGCAGGTGCACCACCAGGCACAGCAGTCGCAGGTGCACCACCAGGCACAGCAGTCGCAGGTGCACCACCAGGCACAGCAGTCGCAGGTGCACCACCAGGCACAACAGGCGCAGGTGCACCACCAGGTACAGCAGTCGCAGGTGCACCACCAGGCACAGCAGTCGCAAGTGCACCACCAGGCACAGCAGACGCAGGTGCACCACCAGGCACAGCAGACGCAGGTGCACCACCAGGCACAGCAGTCGCAGGTGCACCACCAGGCACAGCAGTCGCAGGTGCACCACCAGGCACAGCAGTCGCAGGTGCACCACCAGGCACAGCAGTCGCAGGTGCACCACCAGGCACAGCAGTCGCAGGTGCACCACCAGGCACAGCAGTCGCAGGTGCACCACCAGGCACAACAGTCGCAGGTGCACCACCAGGCACAACAGTCGCAGGTGCACCACCAGGCACAACAGTCGCAGGTGCACCACCAGGCACAACAGTCGCAGGTGCACCACCAGGCACAACAGTCACAGGTGCCCCACCATTCACACCCCCACGCCGAGGACCAGCCAGGGATGCACCATCCTCACGGAGGGGGGGAAAATCCCCCACACTGAATACAGAAGCAGTCTCCAGTCGAGGAATCTCACACTGGGCAGCGTCATGGCCCTCCTCCCCACAGCGGAAGCACGTGCGGGCCTGCCCTGGATAGAAAACCCGGAACGGAAGACCACAGCACATAACCTTGGAGGGGATGGGCTCCTTGAGGCGCATATGCAGCGTGCGAGTACCCAGCCGGAGGCCCCGCAGCCGCCCGGCACTAAACAAGTTGTACCGATGACGCAACACCATACCATACCTCGTAAACACAGAAGAAAGCTCCACCTCTGGAAACGTAACAGGTACCCCGTGCACGCTCACAAAGGTCAGTGGACCCCACGGATCAGAGACAGTCACAGACACAGCCGAATGAGGAAGGGGAGTCGTCCGCTCGTTCCAACACCCCACAAACCGCTCGTATCCAGGTGACGTGGCAAACGTCACCGCCACGCGAGTGGGAGAAAATTTCTCGAGACCGAGGAGATCTTTAACATCCACCTGAAGGACATCCAAAAGCGCAGCCGCCACTAGTTCCCAATCCACCGGTGCAGAGAACTCCAGCCGAGCAGTATTCACACGGCGGATGCGGCCACCACCAGCCGCCGCCATATTGCTGACCTCCGCCTCAGTCAGCTGGCGCCCCACAGCAACGAGCAACCACCACCAGTCAGCGACAAACAGCTACTGGCAGCCAGAGCCCGACGTCCACGCCCCCCAGAGGCAGAGGACGGAATCAGGTCGTCACAGAATCCGGCCGAAGTCGTCGCTTGGAGGGGTTTAAGACATTATTGTATGCAGGGGGTAGAGGTACAGTGATCTGGGATCGTGGGGGAATGTGCATACGAGCAGCAACAGACTCGTAGATCCCATACCAGTGATGATTAGACTTGCTAGTGCTCTGTAGCAGTCGATGGGAACGGGGAAATTCGTGTCAGTGTTAAGGCAATTTCCCATGTTGGTGTGAGACGCTATCGTTGGGCGTGTCACCTGGGTATGAACGCTTCACTTCACCGGGGAGTCGAGGGTGCGAACTCAGCCGTGTTGAGTGGGAGGGGTTCGAGTGTGCGCCAATTTTCCGTATAAGTACTACGGTCAGGAACTACCGCCGCCTACGCCACCCGGAGCGAGCCAGCCACCTATAGCGGGGTGCCTGATGTATGGGAATGGTGTGTAAAGCCGGCAGTGTGAATGAGTAAGTACCTATGTGTGTATTTCGGTGATTAGTAGTCTCTAAAGCTTGAATTCGAGGTCAAGTGTTCCGTCACATTGTCACGCAGCACCTGTTCAGGTGGAGTGAATTGTGGGCGAGGAGATTAATCACCTGTGTTGTCATCTTGTCAGTCCAGAGGGACTTAAGGTCTGGTGTACACAGACGTACAGTGTGTGTGTGTGTGGGTACACACGGGAACACAGAATATACACAGATTAGCCAAGGACTGAGAAGATGTCCAAGTAATAATTCTTTTATTTCATTGTGGTAATCATTTTTGATCGTCCGTGGGACGGAGTGATATCATTTCCATGTGTGGTCTTGCAGGTGTGGAATTCCAACACTGAGCGCTCAGGTATGTGTAACGCCAGTGATTCCTGGCAATGATTATTGTGGAGTGTGCCACAGTGTGGCTTAAACTTCTTGTAGTGTTCCCAGGGCCGTGACAAGTGTGATTTATATAAATATATATATTGTGGTTGCAGTATTAATTAACGTAATTTTGGTGAGGTTTGGTGAGTGACGAGGCCGTCTAGAGAGACCGCCCCCGCTCTGTCGAGTAACGTAACTCTCGAGTGTTTATCGGCATGCGTGACCGATAAATCATTCACCCATGTGATTTAAGGAGTGTGAGATTCTCCTTAGTGTTCCCAATAACGTTTGATAGCTGTAGGCTACATGTGTCAGCGGTAATTATATATATATAAAATCGTAGTGTCACGGTGCCCAGTGTTAGTGTTATTTACTGTGTGGTGATTGCAATATAGTGACCTATGTTCTATTGGTCATTTGCAGCAGTAAGTAAGTGTGTGCAGTATCCTAATATTTGGAAATTGGAGTACTTGCCGTGTGTGTTATTGCAAAGGGGGTTGTTATTTGATAGTGATTGTTGCTAGTGTTGAGCAATCACCGGATGTGATTGCAGTCCAGTAAAACCATTGTGGGGCAGGGTTCTAGAGGGTTCATGTCCTGTATGTTATTTTACTAGATTCTGCAGTATTGTCATAGCAACCGGATTGTAACGTAAATCACTGTGATTTGTTAGTGTGATTTGTCATTGTCGTGGGTGAACTCGGCTGTAGACGAGTACTTGGATATACATATATTCTCCTGGTTATCTGGTAGGACATCGAAGTCCAGTATTCAGTGAGGTGATTGCGAGGCAATTAATATAACGTAACCAAGGGAACGCCCATTGCTTTAAGAGAATTTGTTCTTTGACAATTCGAGTAACGTAGAATGCGTTTGGGTTAATTTACTTTCCTGTAAGCAGCTACGGTAGTCTCGAGGAGCCTAGCCATCAGCCAGATAAGAATTAGAGTATTGTCTGTCGTAATTAACGGTCAGTGGGCCGGGTAATTGACGTGTTTCAGGAAGTCAAAGTAATTAATCTCGATCCTTGTTTGATCGACTCACACGAAGGCTACATTGTTCCATTAACGTAACGTCGTTATCTGCCCGGAAGTACCGGCACTTGATTGACTCGTGAGAGGAGTAGCGTCATTTTAGAATAACGTAAACGTGGGGCTAATTACTGTTATTAGTCGCCTGAATTGGTCTGAGTATGGAAGGCTTAGACGGAATTCATACCTTAATGTAAATTGCTGAGCCAGTGTGAAAGGTTGCGTATTTTAATTGTTTAATTATTGATCTTGAGGATAGTAATTAATTACTCTAAAGGTAATCACGAGTGATTACCGTTCTCTTAGCACTTTGGACATTGTAAATCAGAGTTTACCATCGCTGAGTGATTAGTAACCGATTAACGTAAATTAACGTAACTAGTAAAGAGATTAATCAGCTGTCTGGAAGTGCAGGGATTAATGGGATTTTCTCACTGAATGCTCGACGGGTAGAGTGTTGTTTGATTTTCGCGTTACTAGTGACAGTTGTAAGAGTTGTTAATTTAACGTAAATGTTACCTTGTTATTAACGTAAATGTTATTGTGTTATTAACGTAAATCAATTGTTATTGATTGTTGATCGTCCGTGGGACGGAGTGTTAACGTAAGGATTAATTTGAGGAAGGGTGCTGGAGTTGCCAGCGAACCCATTAGTTATTGTTGTCATTGAAAGACTACTGATTTGATTGCATTGCAACCGCTGTTGCAGGAGTAGACTGCACTGAGGCGTAGAACAGTTAGGAGGTTACTAGAGACGTGTTTCAGAACCTACTGTGTCATTTGCTGTAATTGTGATTATAGATCTGTTAGTTCTTGCTTGCTTGTTGATTCCTCTGTGGTAACGCTTATGTTCGAGTTAGTTCATTATGCAGTCCGAGGGGCTGGTGTCTAGCTGTCATTGATAGTGTCGAGGGGCTGGTGTCTAGCTGTCATTGATAGTGTCACAGGAAGGATTTCCAGTAACGTCATTGACATTTCCTTTGTTTTGTTGTAGTAGTTAGTACTTTATTGAATAAACTAAGTTGTTATGGTTAACACTGTCTTTTCCTTACACCCCCACACATTATTATTGTTATGCAAATGTTCTTCACACTCGACTAAAATTGAGACTAATTTTCTGAGCTTTGGATCAAATATACGGCACCACACAACAATAAATTATTGTTGTGAGAGCCCGTGACCTACTCGTTAGATTCGCTTCGGCGATTGGCGAAGGTCGGCGGCCTAAGTGGGGGGGGATTTCAATTTTCATTGGGGTCTCGGCGTTTGCTCGCGCCTAGTCAATTGTTCATACATGGTCCCAAAGTGAGGAATGAGCTGGTTACTACACTGGTGTGTTAGCTAAGCAAGTCCTTCCTCAGGCGACCTAGTTGAATATCACGACAGGAATAAAGGTTAAAGAATAAAGAAAGTTCTTAGAAATTTTCAGAGCTAAAATTCCTTATACCAATTTTAATTTATTCCAAAACTTCTCACAAGTTAAAAACCAAACTCTCACAATCTAATTCTTCGGAAAAATGAAATTATTTTGTCCATGTACACACAGTCTCCATCTGCACCCACATACAACCTCCTCATGTCTACCCCACAAACATCCTTCATATAAACAGTCGTGGTAAGGATACAGAGGGCACCCCACACCCATCCTGTGGGTGATGGTGGTCAGGACAGAGGGGCCCCCACACCCATCCTGTGGGTGATGGTGGTCAGGACAGAGGGGCCCCCACACCCATCCTGTGGGTGATGGTGGTCAGGACAGAGGGGCCCCCACACCCATCCTGTGGGTGGTGGTGGTAAGGATACAGAGGCCTCCCCCCCACACTCATCCTGTGGGTGGTGGTGGTAAGGATACAGAGGCCTCCCCCCCACACTCATCCTGTGGGTGGTGGTGGTAAGGATACAGGTGGCTCCCACCACACCCATCCTGTGGGTGGTGGTAGTAAGGGTACAGGTGGCTCCCACCACACCCATCCTGTGGATGGTGGTGGTAAGGGTACAGGTGGCTCCCACCACACCCATCCTGTGGATGGTGGTGGTAAGGGTACAGGTGGCTCCCACCACACCCATCCTGTGGGTGGTGGTGGTAAGGGTACAGGTGGCTCCCACCACACCCATCCTGTGGGTGGTGGTGGTAAGGATACAGAGGGCCCCCACCACACCCATCCTGTGGGTGGTGGTGGTAAGGATACAGAGGGCCCCCACCACACCCATCCTGTAGGTGGTGGTGGTAAGGATACAGAGGGCCCCCACCACACCCATCCTGTGGGTGGTGATGGTAAGGATACAGAGGGCCCCCACCACACCCATCCTGTGGGTGGTGGTGGTAAGGATACAGAGGGCTCCCACCACACCCATCCTGTGGGTGGTGGTGGTAAGGATACAGAGCCCCCCCTCCCCCACACTCATCGTGTGGGTGTGTAGGTAACAGTGCTTAGGAAGATAATGACTCTAGGAAATGTATCCCAATATTCCTTCAGTAATTAGGTCAGATTCTTCATCGATGAACTGGTGAGAAAAATGTTACCATATTCACAAAATCTGTTTACAGCTCTTTTATATATAACTAGTTTATGATAAGCCTAACACGAATAAGGTGAGGTGTAGTGAAGTGGTTCAGGAACACACAAAGCGAGCTCAACAGCTGGTCCACACAGCGGGCTCAACAGCTGGTCCACATAGCGAGCTCAACAGCTGGTCCACACAGCGGGCTCAACAGCTGGTCCACATAGCGAGCTCAACAGCTGGTCCACACAGCGGGCTCAATAGCTGGTCCACATAGCGAGCTCAACAGCTGGTCCACACAGCGGGCTCAACAGCTGGTCCACATAGCGAGCTCAACAGCTGGTCCACACAGCGGGCTCAATAGCTGGTCGACACAGCGGGCTCAACAGCTGGTCCACACATCACATCCTGGTACAACTTCACGACCACTTCTACGAAACACACGGTTATCCACGGGATAAAGTTTATATGCAATAATAAGTAATATAAATACGCACGATTAAAACGTAATTATGTGTTGAACCTGGAAGATTATCACGTTCAGGTGCACTCTAGTCCCCTGTACACTGACACCCTGTAGCACTCCACCACCACAACACACTCTAGCCCCCTGTACACTGACAGCTTGTAGCACTCCACCACCACAACACACTCTAGCCCCCTGTACACTGACAGCTTGTAGCACTCCACCACCACAACACACACTAGCCCCCTGTACACTGACACCCTGTAGCACTCCACCTCCACAACACACTCTAGCCCCCTGTACACTGACAGCTTGTAGCACACCACCACCACAACACACTCTAGCCCCCTGTACACTGATACCCTGTAGCACTCCACCACCACAACACACTCTAGCCCCCTGTACACTGACACCCTGTAGCACTCCACCACCACAACACACTCTAGCCCCCTGTACACTGACAGCTTGTAGCACTCCACCTCCACAACACACTCTAGCCCCCTGTACATTGACACCTTTTTTTTTTATTTTTTTTATTTTTACATGTAACACATACAAATTAAATACAATAAAAACAATAAGTACATTATCAAACAAAACAATAAACCACCAGCCAGAAGGGCCGACAGCAAATTACAAACATGACAAATGCAAGAGCAAACATCAAAAGAGAAAACAATGACAAACAAGCAAGCACAGTATCATTACAAAACAAAACAGTATAAACAAAACAACCATCAAGATGTATAACATGAAACATAACAAGAAAAAAACACAATAAACAACAAACAAAACAAAAATAACAAACAAGTACAACATTGTAATGCAATAATAAAACACCTGTGCAAGGTACATCACAGAAATAAAACATGAATAAAAACACTCACACCAAACCAAGCGCCTCGCAACAAAGGGAGAGGCCAAATTATACAATAAGAACAAACAAGCAATCCATGCAATCAAGAAAACAAAACATAGTAACATACACAACAAACAAGCACCCGCCTGAAGGACCGAGAACAAACACATCATAAAGGACATCATGAAATAGAACAAGAAAATCGCACAGCACACAACAGGCCAAAAACATAAATATATAACAATAATAAAAATAACAACAAAAACAATAATAATAAAAGATAATAAAAACAAACTAATAAAAATAAAAAAAAATAAAAAAAAATAAAATAAAAAAAAAAATAAAAAAAAAATAAAAAAAAATAAGTCAAGCAATACATAAGTAAAACACACATGGCAAAATGAGAACAGAAAAGCAAATACAGGAACAAAAAACTCCCTCACCAAAACACCGGCCTCGCAACAAAGAAGGGAGAGGCAAGGGCACAGAATACAAGTAGGCCATAGGGGCACACAACACTACAGGAACAAGAAATCAGCTAACATATTTGCCCGGGAACAAGACCCGGGGGAACCGCACATGGAACGCCTCCCAAAGCAGCCACCTCCCCCAAGAGGCTACACCCTCCACCAGGAACGCCATGTTATCCGGAACCCCGGCAACAAACACCTGCAAACAGGGAACCCAGATGGTGTCATGCCGGAGGCGAGTAACCGTCACCCTCCTCCATATAACGGGAACCTGCTCATCATGAAAATCCTCCGGCGGTTCAGACAGCAGGATCCTAACAACCGCAGCCTCCATAGCTTCAAGTTGCAACCCCGCAGGAGAGAGCCGGTCAGAGGGCACCACCACAGGGGCACCAGCGGCCACGGGCACACCACCAGACGACTGCAGGGAACCAGGGCGGCGCGCATCCTTGCGTAAAGTTACTACCAGGCCACGCCCAGCACCAGCATCCACACCATCCCTGGCAGCGGAAGCCACCACACCCCAATGCGGAGAGCCCCCTGACGGGGAAGGAACAGAGGGCACACCCAAGACAGGGGCATCAGCACCAGCAGGCACATGAACCTCCGCCACCACCACCCGCGGAGACAACGATGCATCCGGACCCACGCCTTCAACACCTGAAGACCCACAGTCACTGAAGTCAACAACATCAGCCCAGGCAGTAGACGAACGCCTGGAACGCTTGGGCTCCAGCCGGATATCGTCAGAGCCAGAAGCGGACCCAGAAACATGGGCACCACCAGCCGGACGAACTGACGCCTGACGCAGAACGGCAGCAGCCTCTACCACAGGAGGAACCGGACCACACACAGCAGGAGGCACCGCAGCCACCCCAGCACCCAGCACAGGAGGGACCCGAGGTGAGACTGCAGGGCCAGGTCCAGCAGCCGAAGACGAGGAAGCAGATGATGACGCCCCACAGGGAGTACCAGGAAGACCCACAGGAGCAGCAGGGGCCAGAGACAGGAGCAGGAGCAACATCCGGAGGAGTGCCGGCGACAACCGGGGGAACAACGGGCGACGCTGGGGGATCCTCAGCAGCGAACGGGACGCTCACCTCCTCACCCCTGGAGTCCTCCACCAGAGGGAGTGGCGGGAAATCCTCTTCACGGAACAAATTCATTGGAGCGATCGGATCAGCAGTACACCCTGCAGCCTGATGCCCCAACAAGCCACACCGGAAACAAGTACGGGGTTGTCAGGCATAAAACACCCGCACGTAGTACCCTAACAGCCGGACAGATGACGGAATGTCCGACCTCAGTCGCATCCCGAGGGTCCGAATGTTGGTCTTCACACCCGAATACGTTCCAGACGAGAGCGAGTTCATCCGCACACTGACGACGGAGCCGTACCTCAGGAAGAAACGCCGGAGGAGAGGCTCAGGAAACTCCATGGGGGCGCCATGGACACTTACATATGTCATAGCACCACTACGGTCCGAAATGGTCACAGACCCGGTGCCGTCTTGCAGCTGCAAAGTACCCCCTTCGTACCTCCGGAGAAAATCACGGTACACTGCATCACCCACAAACTTGATGATGACACGGCGAGCAGGGACCAGCTCGACACCATATACGTCCTGGACCGGGACTCGGAGCATGTCATTCAAGACCAAGTCCACAAGCGGGTAACCAGCACGGCCAGTAAACTCCAAACCTATGGAGTTTTTCCTCACGACAGCTGGAATAGGGCCGCCCATCGAAAACACACCACGTCCCCACCACCAGGAACAGCACGGAGGGTAGAGACACCCACACTCCCTGCTGGCGAGAAACGGCAATCACCCCAAAACTGCCGGAGCGGGTAAACGACACGTCCACACCGCTCGGCAGCCCACAGGCGACTCCTACGAAACACACGGTTATCCACGGAATAAAGTTTATATGCAATTATAAGTAATATAAATACGCACGATTAAAACGTAATTATGCGTTGAACCTGGAAGATTATCACGTTCAGGCGTACTCTAGCCCCCTGTACACTGACACCTTGTGGCACTCCACCACCACAACACACTATAGCCCCCTGTACACTGACACCCTGTAGCACTTCACCACAACACACTCTAGCCCCCCTGTACACTGACACCCTGTAGCACTCCACCACCACAATACACTCTAGCCCCCTGTACACTGACACCCTGTAGCACTCCACCACCACAATACACTCTAGCCCCCTGTACACTGACACCCTGTAGCACTTCACCACCACAACACACTCTAGCCCCCTGTACACTGACACCCTGTAGCACTTCACCACCACAACACACTCTAGCCCCACGTACACTGACACCCTGTAGCACTCCACCACCACAACACACTCTAGCCCCACGTACACTGACACCCTGTAGCACTCCACCTCCACAACACACTCTAGCCCCCTGTACACTGACACCCTGTAGCACTCCACCACCACAACACACTCTAGCCCCCTGTACACTGACACCCTGTAGCACTCCACTCAACCTCACTGTTTTCTATAGAATTTTCTTATCTCTTTCATGTTAATGTCATGATAACTTTTTCTTGTTTTTCTTTATTAAATAATAAACAATATAAAGATCATAATAACATCAATTTACAGGGGAAAATACTACATTTATATATAGTTTATATAATTATCAGTGATCTTCACCCATTGTCCTGGCTTCCTACCACCCTCTCACACACCTGGCTCCCTGCCACCCTCTCACACACCTGGCTCCCTGCCACCCTCTCACACACCTGGCTCCCTGCCACCCTCTCACACACCTGGCTCCCTGCCACCCTCTCACACACCTGGCTCCCTGCCACCCTCTCACACACCTGGCTCCCTGCCACCCTCTCACACACCTGGCTCCCTGCCACCCTCTCACACACCTGGCTCCCTGCCACCCTCTCACACACCTGGCTCCCTGCCACCCTCTCACACACCTGGCTCCCTGCCACCCTCTCACACACCTGGCTCCCTGCCACCCTCTCACACACCTGGCTCCCTGCCACCCTCTCACACACCTGGCTCCCTGCCACCCTCTCACACACCTGGCTCCCTGCCACCCTCTCACACACCTGGCTCCCTGCCACCCTCTCACACACCTGGCTCCCTGCCACCCTCTCACACACCTGGCTCCCTGCCACCCTCTCACACACCTGGCTCCCTGCCACCCTCTCACACACCTGGCTCCCTGCCACCCTCTCACACACCTGGCTCCCTGCCACCCTCTCACACACCTGGCTCCCTGCCATCCTCTCACACACCTGGCTCCCTGCCACCGTCTCACTCATCTGCTGCAAAAGATAACGTACCTCCTCGTTGTCACTTGTTTTATTCCATTCGTTTCCATATAATTTACCCCTTGACTAATTGTTATAATTATATAGGTTAAATAAAGAGAAACCGGGCCATGGTTGAGTAAGTGTGCTGGGACTCACCAGGCAGAGAACCAGGACCACGGGCAGTGTGAGGACCCTGAGGGAGGTGGAGGCGGCCATGACAGCGTCGGGAGGGTAATGCCTGGCTCCTCCGGCAGGTGGCGGCCGTGTGACCAAGTGGACGGGTGTCTCTGGCAGGTATATCAGCTGCTGTATCTTGCACGGTATATATATACACCCACACAACCCCCGGCGGCGTCTATCTCCGGCTGGGCCACTCTATGGCGCACTAACATTGAGTTCTCGCTCAATGACTCGCTAACTGCTGATTTCCAAGTACCGGACGTAAACGTACCAAACTGGTTCCTCAACCGCTCGGCCGCGGTTTTGTCGGGTTGGCTGCACTGACTCATTGTAGCACTCCACCACCACAACACACTCTAGCCCCACGTACACTAACTCCTTGTAGCACTCCACCACCACAACACACTCTAGCCTCACGTAGAGGCTGGCCCAATCAAACCCTTGATTGGGCCAGCGGTTTTGGGCTTCCAGAACTTCCAGGAGGACTCAATAGAGTTCTGGGTTGGTTAACGTTTGTACCACCCTGGCCAAGCGGTTAAGACAAACATCTGGGAATCACTAGTTTGCGAGTCTTCCAAAGGGTTGCCTAAACGGTAGGAGTGAGTGCCTCCCCCCCCCCCCCAAGAAGATACAAAGCCAGTGTTCTCAACGCTTATATTCGTTGAGCCCTTACCCACTGCTCTGAAAGGAGCAACGTGAGTAGGGAATTTGAAAGAATAACTCAGGTGTTGGTGAACAATGGATATAGCAACACAGAAATAAACACTATTATAAGACGACACCTGGACCGATGGTACAATCCTGAACCAAGAACAGAAACCACAACGCCTGCAATAAAATTATATTACAAATCAACCGTTCACAGTGAACATAAAAAAGAAGAAAGAATAATGTAAGAAATAATCCGTAAAGGAGTAAAAAGTACAATTCCTAACCAAAACATAGACTTATTCATATATTATAAAACAAAGAAGACTACCGACTCCATATTAAAAACAGTCTGAAACCGACGTAGAACCCTTTACAGCAGTTAGACGTGGTAGATATGTACACTTGCCCCCATGAAGGATGTAGCCTTCGATCTAAGTACATAGGTATGACGTCGATCAAGCTGACGAGGCGTTTGACCTGCAATCTTCAATCCGGTGCCCCCAGAAATCACATGACAAGCCCCATGACATCACCCTAACAAGAGAAATGCTGAATAAAAACACTTGTATAATAGACAAAACCCAAGATGTAAGAAGATTACAAATTCTTGAAGCAATCAACATAAAAATAGTACAACCCACCATAAATACCCAAATTACGGAACTATTCACTCTACCCACCATGAGAGTAAGAACACGAGGATGCCAACATAGAAGACACTGGTCAACATGTTACGCCCACTACACCTGATTAATCTTTGTATGTGAATCGGACCCCATTTACGCCCTTTTTTCTCAACTTTAATGCCTTATTTTTCTCCCCTTTATGCCTTATTCTTGACCCATTTGTACTGGTCTACTTGTTTTCACCTGACCTCATAATAGTATAAATCCAACATGCTTTGTAATTTCCTATCACTTGAGAATGAACCATGTTGTGTGTTGCTGAGGAAGTCTTGGTTGTAGGGTTGATATAAAGCCATTGCTTGGTTACCGACTTTAATTAACGGGAGACATCTCCCGTCACGCAGGGTGCAGTCGCACCTCCACAGATCTCCAGTATCAGCTCTTGATACTGGTAATGGCTTAAAAGGGCCACCACTTACGGGCTATTCATGCCCGTGCCACCTTTTGGGTGGCTTAATTTTATCAATCAATCATCACTGACTTTAATACTTAAACTGATACATGACTAGCAGCTTCCAAGCTGGTGGGCGTCCTGTATGCTTTCTTGTTTACCTCTCTTCTGCTAGCGTCTGAACCACAGCACATACAAACGGATGGTGCCGTTTTCTATGAACATGACACATGTAGGTTCGAAACGTTGTGTAATTTTATAATAAGGGTAATACATTCTACAGTTATTTATTTCTTTTTCTTTACCTCGAACGAAGATGACTTTTGGAAAACTCCTCTTCCAATTAAACCAAGATGCAAGAGCACTAGTCAGAGGGATAGAAACCTTAAACAAAAAAATAAGCAATGCAGTCTATGCAGTCATATTCAATGAAACATGTATATATATATATAGTAGTAGGCATCCTTCAGTCTCGGGAGACTGTGGAATTGCGTCCTGGTTGTCAATCCTGGTGCAGCGTCTGGTGTGACTGATGAGGCCAATCCGAGAGTGGCGGCCATCCCACACCGAGCACAAACGAAGTCCGATTCTGGTCTGTCTTCCTGGCTACCGGCTTTCCTTCTCTATCTCTTTGCCTCCGATTTCTTTTCAAGTGACTTCTTGAACTTGGAGAAAGACCTCTTTGAAAAGACTGCCCCTAGGCTGAACGGTCTGCAGCCTGTGTTTCCCACATAGCAAGATCGACGTCCATGGCTTTCAGGTCCCTCTTGCATACGTCTTTGTACCGTAGCTGGGACTTGCCTGTTGGACGCTTTCCCTGCATCAGCTCTCCATACAGGAGATCCTTGGGGATCCTGCCGTCGCCCATTCGCACAACGTGCCCGAGCCAGCGCATTCGTCTCTGTTTCAGCATTGTGTACATGCTGGTGATTCGTGCTCTCCTTAGGACATTGTTGTTTGTCACCTTGTCCTGCCAGGTGATGTCCAAGATGTGTCGAAGGCAGTGCATGTGGTAGGCATTCAGCTATCTTTCCTGACGGGTGCGGAGTGTCCAAGACTCACTGCCATAAAAGAGAGTGCTCAAGACACAGGCTCTGTAAACCTGAATCTTTGTATGCTCAGTTAGCCTATTGTTGGCCCACGCTCTCTTTGTCAGTCTGGACATGGTAGTAGATGCCTTACCGATATGTTTGTTTAGCTCCGTATCAAGAGAAAGGGAGTCAGAGATTGTGGAGCCCAGGTACACGAAGTCGTGAACGACTTCCAGTTTGGAATCGGAGATGTCGATGTCAGGTGGGGAGTCCACTCCTAGTCCCATGACTTGTGTTTTCTTCAGGGTGATGGTGAGTCCGAAAGCCTGACAGGCCTCGCTAAAGCGGGCCATGAGCCGTTGGAGGTCTTCGGCTGAGTGGGCAGTGACTGCTGCGTCGTCGGCAAAAAAGGAAGTCGCTCAGACACCTCAGCCGAACCTTCGTCTTGGCTCTCAGCCTGACGAGGTTAAAGAGCTTTCCATCCGACCTGGTCCGAAGGTAAATGCTTTCCGTGACAGATCCGAAGGCGTGCTGCAGCATAACTGCGAAGAAAATCCCGAATAGGGTTGGAGCCAGTATGCAGCCCTGCTTTATTCCACTTCGGATGTCAAAGGCGTCTGATGTTAGGCCATCAAAGACCACGGTGCCCCTCATGTTCTCATGGAAAGATCTGATGATGCTGAGGAGCCTGGGTGGGCGTCCGATCTTGGGGAGGATCTTGAACAGGCCATCCCTGCTGACGAGGTCGAAGGCCTTCGTCAGATCTATGAAGGCTACGAAGAGTGGCTGCTTCTGTTCCCTGCATTTCTCCTGCAGTTGTCTGAGGGAAAAGACCATGTCGATGGTGAACCTGTCAGCTCTGAATCCGCATTGTGATTCTGGATAGACTCTCTCTGCAAGTACTTGGAGCCTCTTCAATGTGACTCGAGCAAACAGCTTTCCGACAATACTGAGGAGGGAGATTCCACGGTAGTTGTTGCAGTCGCCCCTGTCACCTTTATTCTTATTCAGTGTGACGATGTTGGCATCCCTCATGTCCTGTGGCACCTCTCCTTCTTCCCAGCAGAGGCAGAGAATTTCATGTAGCTCCATGAGCAGGCTACCTCTGCAGCACTTCAAGGTCTCAGCAGGAATGCCATCATTGCCAGGAGCTTTACCAGAAGCAAGGGAGTCTAGGGCATCGCTGAGTTCTTCCAGGGTCGGTTCGCTGTCGAGCTCCGTTAACACAGGCAGGCACTTAATGGCGCTCAGGGCGTCTTCGGTGACCACATTGTCCCTGGCGTATAGCTCAGAGTAGTGCTCGACCCAGCGCTTCAGCTGCTGTGTCTGGTCCTGAATCACCTCGCCAGTGGCAGATTTCAGAGGAGCTGTCTTCCTTTGGATTGGGCCGAGGGCCTGCTTGATGCCGTCATACATTCCCCCTTACATTGCCTGTATCCGCTGCAGTTTGTATCTGGGAGCAGAGTTGGAGCCAATAGTTGTTGGCACATCGCCTGGCGCTCTGCTGCACTTTGCAGCAGACGGCCCGAAGGATCTGTAAGTTGCGCTGACTTGGGCAGGCTTTGTAGGCTGCCAAGGCGTTTCTCTTCTCTTTGATGACAGGTGTCATCTCTTCCGAGTGAGCCTCGAACCAGTCTGCCGACCTGCTGGTCTTCTTGCCAAAGGTGGAAATGGCAGCGTTGAACACAGCGTCTCTGAAGTGCTCCCATCTTTTACAGGCAGTGACCCCAGCTGGGCCAGGGAGAGCTTCCTCGAGCACGTGTGCAAAATCTTCCACCTTGTCCTGGTTGCGGGTCTTGGTGGTGTCGATGCGAGGTCTGCCCGCCTTTTTCGAGTGATGAATCATCTTTGGTTGCCTCTTGATCCTGCTACATACCAGGGAGTGGTTGTTGTCACAGACAGCACTCTGGTAGCTACGCGTAATCTTGACACTGGGTAGACTTGCACGCCTGGTTAGAATCAGGTCAAGCTGGTGCCAGTGCTTGGATCTGGGGTGTCTCCAAGATACTCGGTGTTGAGGCTTTGTGCCGAAGAACGTGTTGGTGACACAAAGACCATGAAGGCAGCAGAGTTCTAGCAGACGTTGCCCGTTCTCATTCATCCTCCCTATGCCGAATTGACCCAGACAAGTGGGCCAAATGTTGTGCTCGGCACCCACTCTGGCGTTGAAGTCGCCGAGGATGTACAGTAGCTCCTTTACAGGGATTCTCGCTATGACTCTGTTGAGGTCGTCGTAGAATTTTTCCTTTGCCTCTGCTGGAGAAGTCAGGGTTTGTGCATATGTACTAATTACATTGACTGGTCCTGTTTGGGAGTGCAGTTGCAGAGACAGAATTCGTTCGGTTTCCCCCATCGGTGGCATAATGTGTCCCAACAGTGCATTCCTGACGGCAAATCCCACACTATGTTCTCTGGTCTCATCTGGAGGTTTTCCTTGCCAGAAGAAAGAGAAGGTCCTCTCTCTCACAGATCCTGATCCAAGGAGCCTGGTCTCTTGGAGAGCAACAGTATCCAACTGCAGTTTGCTCAGCTCCCTATCGATGATTGCTGTTTTTCGGGCGTCATTGATTTCTTGCAGGTCGTCAGAGAAACCTGATGTCAGTGTCCTGACGTTCCATGTGCCCAGCTTTAGGGCAGTGTATATTTTCTTCTTAGCTTTGGTATTGCTTGGTGCAAAGTTGTCGGGCCGCTTGTCGGTTTTCACCCTAAACCCCACGCGCCCAGTGAGGTTAACGAACTGTGGCGAGGCAACACCTTATTGGCTGGGGTTTGCCCAGCTTGAGTCGAGCGGTAGCTGCCCAGTGGGGCGCGATGATCCCTCCCACCGTCAGAAGCATCCCCTGGCGTCACACTCTTCGCCAATCGAGCAGAAGACTTAAAACCGGTAGACTGTCGCTTCCCGTGTTGGTTCAACGCTGTGAGGCGAAGCTGGAGTGTCCTCTCCAGGGCGCAAAGCCTGGGTAGATAGATATGGAGGAGAAGCTGTTACCCATGCAGCAGGTCCCCCCTCTCCACGTTGCTGAAATTATCCAATAGAAAGGCAAATGCCAATACACATGGTTCCAGCAACGTCACAGGAGCTGCCAGAACGAGGTCGAAGTCAACAACGAACTGCCTTAGGGGCTCCAACTCCGGATTTTTCCTCGAGGTTGACTCCTGAAGCCTTTCCCAAAAAAGGGGTATAGCCGCAAGGCAGCGGAGGTTTAAAATCAGGGTTTTCCTTCCCCTAGATGGGCTGCCTTCCCAGGTTATCGAGTCCCATCTACCCAGAGCAGCTGGTTTTAAGGCACCAGAGGCACGCCCTCGTCCCTACTCCTGTCGGTAAAAGCAGTTCCACCGGACTTAAGGACTAAGCCACCCGTGCAGGCCAGGAGTTGGACTTGGTTGTCAGGGGCTATTTCAGACGCATGCCGTATAGGAGCATTTTATAGGTCATGGGAGCTCCTCCCCCATTACCACCTGTTACGGACCCGGATTCAGCATCCGTGCCTGGAGCAGTGACAAACACGCCATCTGTGGGTCAGCTCCCGAAACCCCCGCCAAACGAACGACGCCACCTAGTGAGGACAGCGTGTACTGGCCTCGAGGACCAGTTTCCAGTCTGGTTCAGCGCTCAACACCGCCGCTCCTGACCTCTGGTGAGGTGGTGCTCCGAAGACAGCGCCATCTATGGAGTGGATATGTCGGGCGTTTGTATCTGAGCCTGTGAGTGTGGTGTATTAGTGCCCCGGTTATTAATGACGTGTCTGCTTACAGAGCCGACCTGGGACCACTGTGTTGAAGGTGGAGTCAGTCTACCCGAGGCAGCCAGTCTCCATACTGTGAAGTTTGCTGCAGCTGTTGTGACGTCGTCCCCCCCCCGGAAGAACACTGTGGTGTGTTAAGCCTGCCAGTGGAGTGGCAGTGAAAGGATTTACCCGGGGCCGACGGTTGGAGACGATAATCCACTGGGGTATTGAGGACAGGAGGGTGATTGGTGATATCACACGAGACTCCTGTCTAGGGCGTACCCCTTTTATCGTTCGTGGAGTGGCCGTACCAGCCTTGGTGGCTCAGTACCTGCCAGCCGACCTGCTGGACGTGTGGTTGACGGCCTCCACGACGATGCCCCCAGTGGACCTGTGTTTTGGCTGACCTGTGGCCAGGGTAGGCTCGGCGTTCCAGAAGACACGTCTTGAGGCCACGAAGAAAGCACCGCGGACTCAGCACCTGGCTTCTTAATCAAGAGTCTTCAGCAGAAGACTAGTTTGTGCATGATCCCCTTTGTAAAGTGTTAATACCCCTCCCCCTTGTGTACTCTTTTATTATATATATTAAACGGTGAAGGTGAACATTATATTATATTAAGTTCTTGGCTTTCTTTCCCTACTCCCTTTAAGTTACTTGCGTCACGGATCGCATCCCTTGAAAGCCTCTACTGGCTTGGGGTCGGATATATATCTTCCTCTAACGACATCAGAGTAAGAACCCCGTTGCGTCCCGAGAGGGCCGTAACACCACCCCCTGGCTATGACAACCCCATGGAACCTTATATATATATACATATATATATATATATATACGACTGAAAACTCACATCCCACAAGTGACTCGAACCCATACTCCCAGGAGCAACGCAACTGGTAACTTATACATGTGCCCATCCGGGCTCAAGAAGGGTGCCTCTTTAGTACAAACTTGGAGTAGTTTCCTTGTACTAAAGGAAGCTTTCCTTTAGTACAAGGAAACTACTCCAAGCTTGTACTAAAGAGGCACCCTTCTTGAGCCCGGATGGGCACATGTATAAGCAAGTAGATGGGGTCGCCATGGGTTCTCCCCTAGGTGTCCTGTTTGCGAACTTCTACATGGGTACCATCGAGCAAAAAGTCTTAGTCGACATGAACTGCAGGTATGTTGACGACATTTTTACACAGGTACCTGATGTCAGACATCTGCAGGAGCTGAAGGAGGCATTTGAGCAGAATTCTGTGTTGCGTTTCACTTACGAGATGGAGAAGGATGGGAAGCTGCCCTTTCTAGATGTAACAGTCATGGAAAAGAGCGGAGGTTTCCACACTGCAGTCTACACTAAGAAAACAAACACAGGAATGTGCCTAAATGCCAACAGTGACTGCCCAGACAGGTACAAGAGGAGTGTTGTTAACGCTTATGTCGACCGTGCTTTTAGCCACAGCTCAGAATGGAAGCAAGTCGACAAAGAACTCTGTAGGGTAAGGCAGGTCCTAGTCAACAACGGCTTCTCCAATGGTTTCGTTGAAGACATCATAAGAAGGAAAGTGAAACGCCATGCAACCTCTGAAGAGACAACTAACACAACACCTATGCCCCCTATTAGACTATTTTACAGGAACTTCTTTTCCACAGCTCATAAAACGGAGGAAAGGGTCCTGAAAGATATTGTTAATAGAAACGTTATCCCTACAGACAAAAATCAGAAGATACAACTGACGATTTACTATAAAACCAAGAAAACTGCCAGCCTACTCATGAGAAACTCTCCAGACACAAAGCAGAACGCTTTAAAAGAGACCAACGTCGTCTATGCCTTCAAATGCCCTCTTGGGGACTGTAAAACTCAAAAAACTCAGTATATAGGCAAGACAACAACATCTCTTTCCAGGCGTTTAACGATGCATAAGCAACAGGGCTCCATTAAGGAACATATAATCTCTTCCCACAACCAGACCATCACCAGAGAAATCTTAGGAAACAACACAGAAATCATCGATAGATACAGCGATAGCAGGCGGCTTGACATCTGCGAGGCACTACACATCAAGAAGTCAACACCAGCAATCAACAGCCAATTAATGCACAACTATATTCTACCCACTTCAATACTCCGCTCCAATATAGAAGCATCAAGAAATATGGGCCAATAGGCCCTCTGCAATTACTTCCATTCTTACCTTCAATACCCATTATTTTGTGTTCTGTCTTGTGTTGAAAGTTTGTTTTCACCTCATCCAAAACTGTTGTAACATATCACCTCACTAAATGCAGGTATAAAAAATCGAAGACGTTTAAAGCTCTATTCAGTTATAGTTCAGTTGTGTGTGTAAACTAAAGTCTTTGAAAATATAATAAGTTTTACGAAACGCGCTCAAGTTTCGCGTCAGACTAGAAATAAAAATGAATTTTGGAGAATTGATTTTTCAATTACCATCAACAGTGAAAAGAAACATAAGAAAGATCGAGAAAATTCGTGTTAGAATTATTAATCTTACTTTTTCGGTCATATTTAATAATATATGTCTACAGGAAAGACTGCTACCAATATATATATATATATATATATATATATATATATATATATATATATATATATATATATATATATATATATATACTATTGATAGATAGTATATATATATACTACTATATAGACCACTGAGACGCTTGTCTCAGTGGTCTCTAGACAGTGACAGCCTCAGTGTCCCCTGTCTCACCTGCCTCACTGAGAGCGCCATCACCTGCTGTTTGAGTGTTGTAAGACCAGTGTCGTCAAGTTCTCAGTATCAGGGACAATTGGGTTGGCTTATCTCTCACAAGACATGTGTGCCAAAGGCCGGCCGCTCAGGTAAGCTAACATCTGCTTCACTGGTTCCTGTGTTCTTCATGAAGCAAGAAACTTATCAAATCATATCGAGTAAAAACTTTGTTCGTAATTGATTGTATACTTTTAAGCTTATAATTGATTTAATTTACCCTCGTTGGGGAGGATTGGGCTCAGTCTATTGCTGATGATTGGGGGATCTTTGTTCATCACACTCCTCAGGAAGCGGCAGTAAGTATAATAGTTAGATGGGGAGATCCACCATCTTTTAATTTCCACATACAAGACTGTCGCTGGTGTAAGGATCAAGGTCTGGCCAAACTAAAGGTAGCAGAGAGGGAAGAATCACACCATACGAGATAACTGAATGAGACTTAATAACACTATGTTATTAATTAATAATGCAGAAATGGATACAACAGGGTCATCACCTTCGGAATAAAACCTGCTAGTCAATCAAGTTACTCTTTCCTTCAGTAAGTCTAATTAGGCTACCACCTCAAATATACAGTGAAATGAATCTTACTATAAACATTAACATCAAAACCTTCATAAAAGGGTTTGCAAGCCCTGCTCTCTGGAAGGTATGAGGTGCTCTGTTGGGCTTCAGTTTTCTCCATTACCTTACTTGCTAAATCAAGTACGTGGTTTTTCCTGGTCACTGAAGAGTCAAACACCATTCTGAATATGTCAACTTCAACATGAGCTGGAGCTTCAGGAATGAAGTCTCCGTGGTGCAGTGGTAAGACACTAGCCTGGCGTTCCGCGAGCGCTTTGTCATGGGTTCGTATCCTGGCCGGGGAGGATTTACTGGGCGCAAATCCTTAACTGTAGCCTCTGTTTAACTCAACAGTAAAATGTGTACTTGGTTGTAAAAACGATTCTTCGCGGTGGGGATCGTATTCCAGGGACCTGCCCGAAACGCTACGCGTACTAGTGGCTCTACAAGAATGTAACAACTCATATATATATCTAAAAAAAAAAGTGTAGTAGATCATTGAATTACACACTTCACAGCAAAAGGTCAAGCACACTACACTATGAAACACTGCCACCATTTATAGTAGCACTACTCTTAAGAGTCTATTCTTGAAGGTAGTCCCTTATTAGCTGTATGATTGAGTCAGAGATACATGTTGCTTGAACCTTTACTAGTAGTCCAGAGTACAACACCCGATCAACGGCATCTGTAATGTCCAGTATATAAATACAGCTTATCTTGGACTCGTCCAGTCACTGATGTCACTTACTGGAGAGATTTAGCAAGAGATCAGCACTAGAAAGACCTTTCCTTAAACCACATTGTAGATTACATTGCAGCCGATGATGGTAAAAAATTGTCATTTGCTGACGGATTAATGTTTCGAAATTTTGTTAGTAATTGAAAGCAGTGACACTTGTCTGTACAGTAGTTACTACAACTAAACGACTCTTCTTTAAGGCCTTCTTTGTGTGTTCTGGAACAAAATATGCCTTCTACCATAGGACGGGGCAAATTCATTGAACTAGGCCTTGTTGTTAGTGGTGTATAAGAGTCGGGGCAAACATGTCCGCTAAACTGCGTCATAATCTTTGACTGACATTAACTGGCATTACAGCTGTACATTGGTCTAATGTTTAAGGCTATGGTGAACGATAACCTGTTGAATACTTCAGTCGACTTAGACACAGTGCTTGGAATAAGATGTGAAGGCCTTACAGGATCTCAGGGACTTGCATCTTAACAGCAAAATGGTTTGCCAGCAGGTCAGCCTTTTCCAGATGACTGGTTGTAACATTGCCATCTTCCCAGCTTAGTGGCAGGACTGTGTCCAGATGAGCTTCAGGAAGCTCATCTCTTCAGGAAGCTCATATCTTCAGGAAGCTCATATCTTCTTTAAGCTCATGTCATCAGGAATCTCATATCTTCAGGAAGCTAATCTCTTCAGGAAGCTCATATCTTCAGGAAGCTCATCTCTTCAAGTAGCTCGATAATGATCTCTGCCGTTCATTAACGAGTGACCACTAGACTTTGGAACCAACTCTTTCTGATGCAAGTTTTCTTCGAGTTTTTTATTTTCATCGGGATATAGACTACGAAACTGTGTGAGATCGCTCACATTGGCGATAAAGCCCCGACGTTGGTAGACATAATGCTAATGGATTGACTCATCATATTAGCGCGTTATTGGAAAAATGCAGATGTTTATGGTGGCTGCCGTGCTAGCTGGTAAGATAGTAGTGTGTAGCTCTGCTGTGCTGAGAATGGGCACACTTGGGCATGGGTAGCAAAGTTGCTGTTTTTCTTTGACAGATCTGAGATAACGTGTCAAAACATTTGTTCCTGCCATTCCAAATCTTTTTTTGATTCGACCAATATCCTTCTGATACCCTCTTCGGTGGCGGCAGGGATTAAGCAGACTATGAGTCACATTAACGTGCATGATGATAAGATGACCCAACCACACACCAGAAGATGAAGAAACGTCGTTTCTTCATCTTCGGTTGTGTGGTTTGCCAATGATTACATTTGAAATCTCGCTGGCAATCTTCAGCAGTATGTCTCGTACGATTGGATTTAAAACAGGGCCTATCAACTGAGTAGGGAGATTTGGCCAGACTGATCACTACCTGAACTAAGCCGCCAGTTCGACATTTGGGTCACTTGTTGATACTGCTGAGGTTGTTGTTATTCAGGACGTTGCTAAGATTGGTGATGCAGCGGCTGACTATGATGGCGATTTTGCAGCATAGTGAGTGGACGCTGAGAATGCTGGTGAGGGTGGCTACGACTGCGTCCAGCACTACTGGGTCTATTTTGACTAGTAGAGTTTAGATTTTACTCTTGTACAGATGCAGTGGGGACGTCTTCATTGTCAGCTGTAGGCGCAAGAGGCTGTCTCTGAATTGACAGTTGTAGAGGTCGCTCTGGATGATACATTTAGGCTATCATATCCATGTATTACCTCTGTTTGTGTGACAGAAGGTATTGTCAGCGACACAGAGACGACGCTGGAGTTGTGTGTAATTCTTCACAGCTATACAGCTATAGTCCTTTGTCGAGGTAGGTTCTCATTTTCACACGCTGACTTGAAGCAGTCAGTGCACCCCAGAAGGTCAATCAGAGCATACTTGTGTTGAAAAAAACTTCGGAAAATTTAAAGAATCGAATAAAAGCAGCCTGGAGAATCGGATGCTTGGATAATTTTCCCTCAAGTCCTGCTGCACTGCACAGTCTGTCACGGTTCATATATTCCACGAGATCAACAATCTTTTTCACAATCCTGAGATCTTCCACTGGGCACAACAGAAGTCAGCATCTACCTTGTAGGACGGATGACAGATGCCAGGGGCAATCTTCCAGCTTGTACTGCACAGAATCTCTGTTTCTTATAATATAACCTTGACCTCAGGAGTAAAAACAGGATCTAGCTCTTGTTCCGTATATCCTGAGACGTAACTCTTGTTCCATATATCCTGAGACGGATCTAACTCTTGTTCCGTATATCCTGAGACGGATCTAACTCTTGTTCCATATATCCTGAGACGGATCTAACTCTTGTTCTGGTATCCTGAGACGGGTCTAACTCTTGTTCCGGTATATCCTGAGACGGATCTAACTCTTAAGATTCTGGGGTCCTTTTTGGTCGAAGTATCAGCTCAGAAGTATCCGAAAGAATCAATATTTTCAAACACTTCATCTAAAAACACTTAGTTAAATTCTTAGCTAACAATTCGAAGAGCTCTTAGATTCATAGGCGAAAATTAGTGTTTAACATTATATCTGTGCCCAAATATAATGTTAAGAATTACTAATGATATAATGTTTAAAATATCTCCGGCAACACGTATATGATTAAACAATCTATTAATTTGTTCTATGTATCTAAGAGCTCTTCTAATTGTTAGCTCAGAGTTCTTAGATTTAATATCTGAAAATATTAATTAATTTACATTCTAGTACTGCTACCCAGTAATTTTTGTAAAGTTTCCAATAGACGACTTCAACGTAAATATTGTAAAAAATCTTCACATGTTAAACTTGCCCTTTTTTTTAGGGTCAAACATATTGTTAAGGCCTTGAAACTTTTTGATCTACATTTGGTGATTAATTATGAAAATACAGCTTGTAAATTATTAGTTGACCTTGTTTCTCTCCGTCACAATATTTCTCTCCGACGTTTTCTAAACCGTGACTATTGTTAATTCGGAATATGATTCACTCAACATCAGACAGATGGTAACGTATGATTCACTCAGCATCAGACAGATGGTAACGTATGGGACACTCAACATTAGACAGATGGTAATGTATGGGACACTCAACATCAGACTGATGGTAATGTATGGGACACTCAGCATCAGGCAGATGGTAACGTATGGGACACTCAACATCAGACAGATGGTAACGTATGATTCACTCAGCATCAGACAGATGGTAACGTATGGGACACTCAACATTAGACAGATGGTAATGTATGGGACACTCAACATTAGACAGATGGTAATGTATGGGACACTCAACATCAGACTGATGGTAATGTATGGTTCACTCAGCATCAGGCAGATGGTAACGTATGGGACACTCAACATCAGACAGATGGTAACGTATGATTCACTCAGCATCAGGCAGATGGTAACGTATGGGACACTCAACATCAGACAGATGGTAACGTATGATTCACTCAGCATCAGACAGATGGTAACGTATGGGACACTCAACATTAGACAGATGGTAATGTATGGGACACTCAACATTAGACAGATGGTAATGTATGGGACACTCAACATCAGACTGATGGTAATGTATGGTTCACTCAGCATCAGGCAGATGGTAACGTATGGGACACTCAACATCAGACAGATGGTAACGTATGATTCACTCAGCATCAGACAGATGGTAACGTATGGGACACTCAACATTAGACAGATGGTAATGTATGGGACACTCAACATTAGACAGATGGTAATGTATGGGACACTCAACATCAGACTGATGGTAATGTATGGTTCACTCAGCATCAGGCAGATGGTAACGTATGGGACACTCAACATCAGACAGATGGTAACGTATGGGACACTCAACATTAGACAGGTCGGAGTTTGTAACTGTAAACATTACCGAGGTTCCCTTAAGTGCTTCAACCTGCTCGAATATTCCGAGTCTCAATATTGATGTGAAGTACAGTAGCTCTAATTGCACAGTCCATTCAAATAATTTATTAACTTTCAGATGGTTGATTCTTAAAGGCATGACCTTCCACATCATAATATATAACATGTCTGGCACATTTATCTCATTGTCTACACTGAACATTTATTTTTAAAAGTAAAAATTACAACTTCAGAAGTGTTCACGATAATTATATGAGTACGTATATAAATACAGCTATTCCTTGGGAAACAAAATAAAGCTCACGAGGATAATAAAATGTAATATTTTTAATGAACGGTGAAAGCTTCCACCTGGTCTTGAAGGATTTATATGTAATTATGAAGATTCCGCTTAAAGAAGAAGGAAAACAATATTATCAGTGATAAAGACCCATTGTCACCCAGGAAACTTCTAGTCCACTGAGAACTGCAACAGTCTTACAAAAGTTCTTTATCAAACTAGATAAAACAACAACATCTTGGATTCCCACACTTAGAGCCAGGAGGGTGATTCTACAGCAGCTCTTGAGTAATCCTAAACTCTAGGTGGCTCTAGGCTTAGCTAGCACTGCGAGTAAAGTAATTCATGAAAATTTTGATATACCTAAGACCCCTATGAAATATTCCAATTTCAATCTTCACTTCATGAGAGAACACAGTTTTTGTCCCATACTCCACCAGTTTCACAAGTACACATAATGACGCGGCAAGTTTACAGCAGGAAGCATATTACAAGCTTGATTGTGTACCTTTGGAGTATACCCTGGGTATACTGGTACACTGGTACACTGGTTGACGTCCTCAGTCGCTTATCGCTATCCTCTATCTGTTGACCACATGCGTCGCTCCCATATTAGGTACATCAACAGTGATGAACAGAGTGATGAACACACAGTGATGAACAGTGATGAACAGTGATGAACACACAGTGATGAACACACATTGATGAACACAGTGATGAACACACATTGGTGAACACAGTGATGAACACACATTGATGAACACAGTGATGAACACACATTGATGAACACAGTGATGAACACAGTGATGAACACACAGTGATGAACACAGTGATGAACACACATTGATGAACACAGTGATGAACACACAGTGATGACACACATTGATGAACACAGTGATGAACACAGTGATGAACACAGTGATGAACACACAGTGATGAACACACAGTGATGACACACATTGATGAACACAGTGATGAACACAGTGATGAACACAGTGATGAACACACAGTGATGAACACACATTGATGAACACAGTGATGAACACAATGATGAACACACAGAGATAAACACACAGTGATGAACACAGTGATGAACACAGTGATGAACACAGTGATGAACACACAGTGATGAACACACATTGATGAACACAGTGATGAACACACAGTGATGAACACAGTGATGAACACACAGTAATGAACACAGTGATGAACACACAGTGATGAACACAGTGATGAACACACAGTGGTGAACACAGTGATGAACACACAGTGGTGAACACAGTGATGAACACACAGTGATGAACACAGTGATGAACACACAGTGATGAACACACATTGATGAACACAGTGATGAACATACAGTGATGAACACAGTGATGAACATAGTGATGAATACAGTGATGAACATAGTGATGAATACAGTGATGAACACAGTGATGAACACAGTGATGAACACACATTGATGAACACAGTGATGAACATACAGTGATGAACACAGTGATTAACACACAGTGATGAACACAGTGATTAACACACAGTGATGAACACAAGACCGCCCTTGGCATACTTCACGAGAGAGATGACTATGCACAAGAGCTAGCAATGGTGTATAGAGGTAACACACGAGAGCTGACAGTGATGTATAGTGTATAGAGGTAACACACGCGAGCTGACAGTGATGTATAGTGTATAGAGGTAACACACGAGAGCTGACAGTGATGTATAGTGTATAGAGGTAACACACGAGAGATGACAGTGATGTATAGTGTATAGAGGTAACACACAAGAGCTGACAGTGATGTTTAGAGGTAACACACAAGAGCTGACAATGGTGTACAGAGGTAACACACAAGAGCTAACAGTGATGTATAGAGGTAACACACGAGAGCCTACCATACAATAAGATAAGACCTCCCAATCTTCATTACTAATATATGTAGTTTAATACTGTAGTTTGATTGGCTATATATATATATATATATATATATATATATATATATATATATTAGTATATTTTGGTAGCAGTCTTTCCTGTAGACATATATTATTCAATATGACCGAAAAAGTAAGATTAATAATTCTAACACGAATTTTCTCAATCTTTCGTACATTTCTTTTCACTGTTGGAGGTAAATCAAAAATCAATTCTCCAAAATTCATTTTTATTTCTAGTCTGACGCGACACGAGCGCGTTTCGTAAAACTTATTACATTTTCAAAGACTTTAGTTCACAAATACACAACTGAATAGAACTTACGCATCTCCGATTTTATATCTACATCTGAGTGAGGTGGAAGGGGTGATGTGGCATTAACACAAGACAGAACAAGATGTGGCATTAATAGGGTATTAATTTCATCAACACAAGACAGAACAAGAGTATTAATAGGGTATTAATTTCATCAACACAAGACAGAACACGAAACAATGGATATTGAATAGAAGTGAACTTCTATTCAATATCCATTGTTTCGTGTTCTGTCTTGTGTTGATGAAATTAATGCCCTATTAATGCCACATCTTGTTCTGTCTTGTGTTAATGCCACATCACCCCTTCCACCTCACTCAAATGTAGATATAAAATCGGAGATGCGTAAGTTCTATTCAGTTGTGTATTTGTGAACTAAAGTCTTTGAAAATGTAATAAGTTTTACGAAACGCGCTCGTGTCGCGTCAGACTAGAAATAAAAATGAATTTTGGAGAATTGATTTTTGATTTACCTCCAACAGTGAAAAGAAATGTACGAAAGATTGAGAAAATTCGTGTTAGAATTATTAATCTTACTTTTTCGGTCATATTTAATAATATATATATATATATATATATATATATATATATATATATATATATATATATATATATATATATATATATATATATATTAATATTATTAAATATGACCGAAAAAGTAAGATTAATAATTCTAACACGAATTTTCTCGACCTTTCTTATGTTACTTTTCACTGTTGATGGTAATTGTAAAATCAATTCTCCAAAATTCGTTTATATTTCTAGTCTAACGCGACACTTGAACGCGTTTCATAATAACTTATTACATTTTTAAAGACTTTTAGTTTACACACACACAACTATTACCTGCAAACACTAAACAGAGTTCTTACTTATGCTATGATTTAAACAGCTTTCATTTTTAATTTTATACCCCGCATTTTGATGAGGTGATATGTTACAACAGTTTTTTGGATGAGGTGAACAAAACTTTCAACACAGGATAGAACACGAAACAATGGGGATTGAAGGTAAGAATGGAAGTAATTGCAGAGGGCCTATTGGCCCATATTTCTTGATGCTTCTATGTTGGAGCGGAGTCTTGAAGTGGGTAGAATATAGTTGTGCATTAATTGGCTGTTGATTGCTGGTGTTGACTTCTTGATGTGTAGTGCCTCGCAGATGTCAAGCCGCCTGCTATCGCTGTATCTATCGATGATTTCTGTGTTGTTAGAAATCGCTATCGCATCGATAGATACAGCGATAGCAGGCGGCTTGACATCTTCTTGATGTGTAGTGCCTCGCAGATGTCAAGCCGCCTGCTATCGCTGTATCTATAGATGATTTCTGTGTTGTTAGAAATCGCTATCGCATCGATAGATACAGCGACAGCAGGCGGCTTGACATCTGCGAGGCACTACACATCAAGAAGTCAACACCAGCAATCAACAGCCAATTAATGCACAACTATATTCTACCCACTTCAAGACTCCGCTCCAACATAAAGCATCAAGAAATATGGGCCAATAGGCCCTCTGCAATTACTTCCATTCTTACCTTCAATCCCCATTGTTTCGTGTTCTATCCTGTGTTGAAAGTTTTGTTCACCTCAATAATAGTGTGTGTAAATAGTGTGTGTAATAGTGTGTGTAAACTAAAAGTCTTTGAAAATGTAATAAGTTATTACGAAACGCGCTCAAGTGTCGCGTCAGACTAGAAATAAAAATGAATTTTGGAGAATTGATTTTTGAATTACCTCCAACAGTGAAAAGAAATGTACGAAAGATTGAGAAAATTCGTGTTAGAATTATTAATCTTACTTTTTCGGTCATATTTAATAATATATATATATATATATATATATATATATATATATATATATATATATATATATATATATATATATATACCCCGTAATGTGCAAGGAGTCGATTTGTGAGAATATTGCAGAAATACAGTCCGCTTAAACCTCATACAAATTGCTATCGAAATATATAAATTAACGTAAATATAAACACTATCTAAATTCATATAAATTAAATAAATATAAATCTCACAGGTCGGTTCCCCCACAACTATTACTAGTACTAATAAGACTACTACTAGTACTACTACTAGTATTATTACTACTACTATTACTACTACTAGTACTATTTCTGTTACTAGTACTAGTACTAGTACTACTACTACTATTTCGACTGCTGCAACCAGTTCCACTACTACCATTACTACTATTGAGGGCGCTAGAGGTGTCAAGTCAGGACTTGAGTACACTATAGTCCACTTAGGAAATGTTTAGGTCAAGAATAACTACAAGGAAATGCATGCTGGAATTGTTTTATTAAAAGATGTTGCTTAAGGTGATTATACATTTATTACCTCAGCCCGTCCTCCAAAAATGGGGAGGTAAATGTAACAGAACCATAAGTGCAATTATGTACTATGTATGACAGTCAGAAATTGTACTTATTTTCACTTAGTATTAAACCGTACTGTCAAATATATTGTGAATATTTGAGTTTACCTGAAAAGCTGAATAGAAAACCACGACCTAACCTAACCGTCTTAGTTTTGAAGATAAGCATTTTATTGCTTCCTAATTACAATTACTACTTAACCTATAGCTATATTGATATTACAGTTTTATAAAACAAATAAAACCAAACTAAAGCACCTATGTTAATATGGGTAATTGCCTGATAACTTATTTTAGAGTAATTCGACGATAGAATGTAGAGATCTATCTCCTTTATTACAGACCTGGCTCAATGTGGCAGCTTTCCATCCTGTGGGATTCAAAGAACTACAGAAATAATTGATCTATTAACATAATTTTTTAATAGACCGTTGTGCCTTTCTTTATTTGTTTAAGTTCTTGAAAATATCTCAGAAAAAAATAAAAAACTATTTCACTGCATTAGAAAATTCTGACCTCATTTTCTCAACAGAAATGTTAAGAGTTATCTATAGTAAATACATAGAGTTACGAAATGAATAAGATGTTAGTCTGTTAGAAGTAGTAGTAGGCATCCATCAGTCTCAGGAGACTATGACAGTTATGACAGTTATGGCATAACATTTCTCGAAGGAAATGGGCATTCACTTGGGGCTACGCACTCCATTGTCAGAGGATTGAGAACGTGGGAGTTTATGCAAGTCATCAGTTCTGCAGGTTCACCAATTTGACTGCAGTAGAAATAATGTCGATCACAGGCTCTTTTACACTTAGGAAAATACCCAGTTTCTGAACATGTAAGTTCTTCGTAACAGCCATATAAGTTTTGGCAGTAGTAAGGTGAACAGTCGGCAGAATTTGAACATTTCTGGTTGAGCTGGTCAAAATTGCCAGTTGGGCAGTGTCCGTGGTACGTCTCGTCTGCTATCCCAACGGCATAACATACGTAGTAATTTGTGCAGTTAGCAGTGTCTGCAATCATGCTAAATTGACTAGCGTCTTGTTGGGTGCACTCTGGTTTGCATGAACAACAGTTTTGTTGATCTGTCTGGCAAGTGAAACCATCAAAGTATGGAGCGTCTACACCACATATGTGTGTGCCTCCTATTATTCCGCCATTACCATCACATTCATAATATCTTGAACAATCATCTGGAAATGCTGCTCTGTTAATAGAGCCAGGAGAACAACTAGTGCTGCACCTCTCACATGGTGGTGTACAATGAGCTGAACTTGAACATACATTGCTTGCATAATCAAAATCTTGTCCGTCAGGGCAGGCCACTGGATTTGGATTATAAGTTGTCGGTGAGGTGCACATATAATAATTATGACAATCGAGAGGGTCTGCAGTTTGATATACTCCGGCATTGAATCCTTTACATTCTATGAAACATTTCGCCGTCTGAGAGAATACCCAGCTCACCAATACCACCTGCAAATGGAAAAAAATCAAATTTAACTTGCATCATGATTTTTAAATGCTGAAAAATATTTGCATATATTTCATTCACTTTGTCTATCGGAGCCTTGAACCACATCGGGAGCCCGCAACTCCAACAACTACACTACTGAACACCCACAATAAGAGATAATCTCAGACACACAACTAGTATCCAGTTAAGACTTTAGACCTTCCCCTGAGTGCCACTTGAGCAGAAGGTAGCAGGCGATCCATGACCCAGCCAATATAAATTGCTAACCACAATAAATGTCCATAATAACACTTCATTCACTTGAGCCAGAGTCTCAGATGGACACCACTTGCGTGTCTTTGAGATCCTCTCTTATTGTCGGTGTTCAGTAGTGTAGTGGTTACAGTTGCGGGATACCGATCTGGCGGTCTGTCGTTCAAGGCTCTGATGGCCCAAGTGAATGAAATTTTTATTATCCACGTTTATTTTGATTAGCAATTTATATAACTGGGGGCATGGAACACCACACCTCCATGCTGAAGTGGCACCTTAGAAGAGACCTAAAATCTCAACTGGATTCTAATTAAATGTCTTTGAGATCCTCTTTCATTGTGGGTGTTCAGTAGCGTAGTGCTTAAAGTTGTTGGTGAGAGAATGTGTGTCTGTCTGTTCAAAGTTGAAGTCCAGATGCTTGGGGCTAGCCTCACCCAGATTGGCCGAGGGAATGGTCTAGGGTTCGGGATAAACATAGGTTTTTTCTCTATATCTCAATGTTTTAAGATTCTCTATATCCTACAATATTACTAATAGCAAAATAAGAGCAAATGTCATTATGACTTTAAAATATTACATTACAGTCACACAGAATATAATAGTTCCCTCTTCGGAATTTGTGCGTTTGTCTTCTATCGGTGGGGGAGAGGGAGGTTGTTGTTTTGTTGTTTAAGATTCGCTACCTGGATGAAAAAGTTCCAAGTAGCACGGGCTATGGTGAGCCCCAGGGGGAGGTTCATAATATAATTTACATGTTTTGTGCGATTATGGCCTTAGGTTAAATAATCGGAAATTTATATATACATTTTTTAGATATCAATGAATGTATATTTCTATAGGAAACAAATAGTTTAAATTTCCTGTTTGTTTCAAAATATTTTCATTGGAATACAGGCGGGTAGTGCTAAAAACCTTCGTGGAGCTCTGAATGTGACCTTGGCACTCTGTAAACTTTTTGGATTGTTCTTTTTGTTCAACCCAGACCATTCCCTCTGTCAGTTTGGGTGAAGCTAGCCCCAAGCGTCTGGCCTTCAACTGTGGACAGACTGACAAAAATTATCTTATAGTATAGAGACTCTATAATTCATTGATCTCGGGAAAATTAACAGAAATTTCCTTGTCTAAATAATTTGCCCGTACTTGCATAAACCATCAAGAATTTGCCCGTACTTGCATAAACCATCAAGAATTTGCCGTACTTGCATAAACCATCAAGAATTTGCCGTACTTGCATAAACCAGACGATCTTACTATAGCTTCAAAGCTTTCTCAAACTATGACATTTCTTGAGATTAATGGGGTAACTATTCTTTTTTTTCGGTTAGTATTTCACACCAGTAGAGACATAGGCTGGAAGTAAATAGAAGATACTGTATGATCCCTCCAAAAGGTCCTTCTGCAATTTCATTATTATGGGCAATATGTGATCTTAACCAGAAAAATCTTCGAAAATGGGGAAAAATATGAAAATGAGTTTAAATATGCTATCATATATTGAGGAACGATGAAGGATGACCTCGTTGCACATTAGGGATGACGGAAGACAGCGATTTAATCTCTTTGGGGAAACATATAAAAAATGTGAATAAATCGATTATTTACTTATATAGTCCACTACGAGCTCGCCATAGGCCATGCTACTTGGAACCTTTTGTTCCGGGTAGATATTCGTCTTTTTTAAGAATGACATATATTGGACAAAACATAGACAAAAATCAGAGGATACAACTGACGATTTACTATAAAACCAGAAAAACGGCCAGCCTACTCATGAGAAACTCTCCAGACACAAAACAGAACGCTTTAAAAGAGACTAACGTCGTCTATGCCTTCAAATGCCCTCTTGGGGACTGTAAGCTCCAAAAAACCCAGTATATAGGCAAGGCAACAACATCTCTTTCCAGGCGTTTAACGATGCATAAGCAACAGGGCTCCATTAAGGAACATATAATCTCTTCCCATAATCAGACCATCGCCAGAGAAATCCTAGTAAACAACACAGAAATCATCGATAGATACAGCGATAGCAGGCGGCTTGACGTTTGCGAGGCACTGCACATCAAGAAGTCAACACCAGCAATCAACAGCCAATTAATGCACAACTATATTCTACCCACCTCAAGACTCCGCTCCAATATAGAAGCATCAAGAAAAATGGACCAATAGGCTTTCTACAATCACTTCTATTCAATAGCCATTGTTTCATGTTCTGGCTTGTGTTGATGAAATTAATACCTTATTAAATACCACCTCACCCCATCCACCTCACTCAAAAGTAGATATAAACAAAAACGGAGATGTGTAAGTTCCATTCAGTTGTGTATGTGTTAACTAAAGTCTTTGAAAATGTAATAAGTTTTACAAAACGCGCTCAAGTGCCGCGTCAGACTAGAAATAAAAATGAATTTTGGAGAATTGATTTTTGAATTACCTCCAACAGTGAAAAGAAATGTACGAAAGATTGAGAAAATTCGTGTTAGAATTATTAATCTTACTTTTTCGGTCATATTTAATAATATATGTCTACAGGAAAGACTGCTACCAAAATATACTAATATATATATATATATATATATATATATATATATATATATATATATATATATATATATATATATATATATATATATATATATATATATATAAACAGGGGGGTACCACCTCAAGTGCAATTATAGGGACCCACAGCCTCAGAGAAGGCAACACAGAGCATTCAGGGAAAAACTTGCCATTTAACTCTGAATACATAAGAGTGTTCGCTTCTCCTACCATATATATATATATATATATATATATATATATATATATATATATATATATATATATATATATATATATATATATATATATATATATATATATATATAATGATAATGTACAGGTAGATATTTCTGCGAGTGAGGGGTTCCACACTTTAGGTTTGAAATGACAATATAAAGTGAAAGATATGGTAATATATGTAAAGCAAATCCAATCTAAAGTCTGTTTGCAGTAGGCGTCATCAGAGAACACCTGTCTCCATCTTCGACCTCTTGCCAAAAAATATTTGAAACCTGGGAGATAATTGCAAATTTCTGTTGGAGTTACTGGATAAACCTGTCTGTGAAATCTATGTGCCAATTCAGATTATGAAGACGCCTCATAGGTCATAGATCAACACACGACTTGATAATGGTCAAGGACGGATCAAAATGTATCTCCCTCTTCTGGTGTGTGATTTGGTCATCATATTGACAGTCATTTTATTGTGACTCATCGTCTACATATTGATCTGGCAGTCACCGAGAAAAGTCGGCCAAAGGCTATGATAGGAAACGATACATCGAAATCGTGAAGGAAATTACACAGGTATTCACTATAACATTATCAAGACGCACTGCAAATCACACATGTTCTTTCATCTCAAGCACGTTTTCACATAAGTCACAATATGTCACCATTGATTAAAAAGTCCATTTGTTGATATAACCCACCATAAGAGATGACCTGGACTTACCAAGATGAAGGTCAACGTAATGGGGACAGAAGAGACCATCTTGAAAGCTGAGGTTTAAGGACTTCAGCTTGGAAGACACCTACAACCTCTCTAAAGATTCGGGAGCTAGTACCTCAGGTGGTGGAGGTGAATTATTTATATTATATATATATTGAGGTGTCTTGCATATCACATTGATAACAGCAGTTGTTATCCCACATTTTTCAGGAGTATTTTCCCAGCTGTAATCTGTAAAAGAGTTAATAACTTTTATATAAATATATATACTCTATAGAAGCTCCAAATATATATATATATATATATATATATATATATATATATATATATATATATATATATATATATATATATATATATATATATATATATATATATATATATATATGTCGTACCTAGTAGCCAGAACGCACTTGTCAGCCTACTATGCAAGGCCAAATTTGCCTAATAAGCCAAGTTTTCATGATATAATATATTTTCTCTAATTTTTTTCTTATGAAATGATAAAGCAACCCATTTCATTATGTAAGAGGTGAATTTTTTTTTATTGGAGTTAAAATTAACGTAGATATATGACCGAACCTAACCAACCCTACCTAACCTAACCTAACCTATCTTTATAGGTTAGGTTAGGTTAGGTAGCCGAAAAAGTTAGGTTAGGTTAGGTTAGGTAGGTTAGGTAGTCAAAAAGCAATTAATTCATGAAAACTTGGCTTATTAGGCAAATCGGGCCTTGCATAGTAGGCTCAGAAGTGAGTTCTGGCTACTAGGTACGACATATATATATATATATATATATATATATATATATATATATATACATATATATATATATATGTCGTACCTAGTAGCCAGAACGCACTTCTCAGCCTACTATGCAAGGCCCGATTTGCCTAATAAGCCAAGTTTTCATTAATTAATTGTTTTTCGACTACCTAACCTACCAAACCTAACCTAACCTAACTTTTTCGGCTACCTAACCTAACCTAACCTATAAAGATAGGTTAGGTTAGGTTAGGTTAGGTTAGGTAGGGTTGGTTAGGTTCGGTCATATATCTACGTTAAGTTTAACTCCAATAAAAAAAAATTACCTCATACATAATGAAATGGGTAGCTTTATCATTTCATAAGAAAAAAAATAGAGAAAATATATTGATTCAGGAAAACTTGGCTTATTAGGCAAATCGGGCCTTGCATAGTAGGCTGAGAAGTGCGTTCTGGCTACTAGGTATATATATTATATATATATATATTGCATATATATATATATGTCGTACCTAGTAGCCAGAACTCACTTCTCAGCCTACTATTCAAGGCCCGATTTGCCTAATAAGCCAAGTTTTCCTGAATTAATATATTTAAAATAATTTTTTGTTTATGAAATGATAAAGCAACCCTTTTCTCTATGTATGAGGTCAATTTTTTTTTATTGGAGTTAAAATTAATGTAGATATATGACCGAACCTAACCAACCCTACCTAACCTAACCTAACCTATATATATAGGTAAGGTTAGGTTAGGTAGCCAAAAAAAGCTAGGTTAGGTTAGGTTAGGTAGGTTAGGTAGACGAAAAAACATTAATTCATGAAAACTTGGCTTATTAGGCAAATCGGGCCTTGAATAGTAGGCAGAGAAGTGCGTTCTGGCTATTAGGTACGACATATATATATATATATATATATATATATATATATATATATATATATATATATACATATGGGAGTACCACTTCTGGCTGTAATAAGGGGACCCTAAGCCTCGGAGGAATATGTGTATATATATATATATATATATATATATATATATATATATATATATATATATATATATATATATATATATATATATATATATATATATATATATATATATATATATATACATACGGATTTTCGCCGCTAGCGGCCAAAAACCATGCGATTTTCGTAGATGGCGGGCAAAAATCGCGATTTTCGCCGCTACCGGCCAAAAATAGCGCGATTTTCGCCGCTACCGGCCAAAAACCGTGCGATTTTCGCCGCTAGCGGCCAAAAATCGTGCAAATTTCGCCGTTAGCGGCCAAAAATCGTGCGAATTTCGCCGCTAGCGGCCAAAAATCGTGCGATTTTCGCCGCAAGCGGCCAGAAACTATGCAATTTTTACAGCTGGCGGGCAAAAATAGCGCGATTTTCGCCGCTAGCGGCCAAAAACCGTGCGATTTTCGACGCTAGCGGCCAAAAACCATGCGATTTTCGCAGCGGGCGGGCAAAAATCGCGATTTTCGCCGCTACCGGCCAAAAATAGCGCGATTTTCGCCGCTAGCGGCCAAAAATCGTGCAAATTTCGCCGCTAGCGGCCAAAAATCGTGCAAATTTCGCCGCTAGCGGCCAAAAATCGTGCGATTTTCGCCGCTAGCGGCCAGAAACTATGCGATTTTTGCAGCTGGCGGGCAAAAATAGCGAGATTTTTGCCGCTACCGGCCAAAAACCGCGCGATTTTCGCCGCTAGCGGCCAAAAACCATGCGATTTTTGCAGCTGGCGGGCAAAAATCGCGATTTTCGCCGCTACTGGCCAAAAATAGCACCATTTTCACCGCTAGCGGCCAGAAACCGTGCGATTTTCGCCGCTAGCGGCGAAAAATCGGGCGATTTTTGCAGCTAACGGCCGAAAACCGCACTATTTTCGACGCTAGCGGCCAGAAACCATGCGATTTTTGCAGCTGGTGGGCAAAAATCGCGCGAATTTCGCCGCTACCTGCCAAAAATCGCAATTTTCGCCGCTACCGGCCAAAAATAGCGCGATTTTCGCCGCTAGCGGCCAAAAACTGCGATTTTCGGCGCTAACGGCCGAAAACCGCGCTATTTTCGACGCTAGCGGAAAGAAACCATGCGATTTTTGCAGCTGGCGGCCAAAAACCGCGCGAATTTCGCCGCTACCTGCCAAAAATCGCGATTTTCGCCGCTACCGGCCAAAAATAGCGCGATTTTCGCCGCTAGCGGTCAAAAACCGTGCGATTATCGCCGCTAGCGGCAAAAAATCGGGCGATTTTGGCCGCTAACGGCCGAAAACCGCGCTATTTTCGACGCTAGCGGCCAGAAACCATGCGATTTTTGCAGCTGGCGGCCAAAAACCGCGCGAATTTCGCCGCTACCTGCCAATAATCGACCGATTTTCGCCGCTAGCGGCCAAAAAAGGGGCTATTTTCGCCGCTAGCGGCTAAAAATGTGGCGATTTTCACTGCTAGCGGCCAAAAATCGTGCAAATTTCGCTGCTAGCGGCCAAAAACCGTGCGAATTTCGCCGCTAGCTGCCAAAAATCGCGCGATTTTCACCGCTAGCGGCCAGAAACTATGCGATTTTTGCAGCTGGCAGGCAAAAATAGCGCGATTTTCGCCGATACCGGCCAAAAACCGCGCGATTTTCGCCGCTAGCGGCCAAAAACGATGCGATTTTCGCAGCTGGCGGCAAAAATCGCGATTTTTGCCGCTAGCGGCCAAAAATCGGGCGATTTTTGCTGCTAACGGCCGAAAACCGCACTATTTTCGACGCTAGCGGCCAGAAACCATGCGATTTTTGCAGCTGGCGGGCAAAAATTGCGGGAATTTTGCCGCTACCTGCCAAAAATCGACCGATTTTCGCCGCTAGCAGCAAAAAAAGGGGCTATTTTCGCCGCTAGCGGCCAAAAATGGGGCGATTTTCCCCGCAAGAGGCCAAGAATCGTGCAAATTTCGCCGCTAGTGGCCAAAAATCGTGCGAATTTTGCCGCTAGCGGCCAAAAATCGTGCGATTTTCGCCGCTAGCGGCCAGAAACTATGCGATTTTTGCAGCTGGCGGGCAAAAACCATGCGATTTTCGCAGCTGGCGGGCAAAAATCGCGATTTTCGCCGCTACCGGCCAAAAATAGCGCGATTTTCGCCTCTAGCGGCCAAAAACCGTGCGATTTTCGCACCTAGCGGCCAAAAATCGTGCAAATTTCGCCGCTAGCGGCCAAAAATCGTGCGAAGTTCGCCGCTAGCGGCCAAAAATCGTGCGATTTTCGCTGCTAGCGGCCAAAAACCGTGCGATTTTCGCCGCTAGCGGCCAAAAATTGGGCGATTTTTGCCGCTAACGGCCGAAAACCGCACTATTTTCGACGCTAGCGGCCAGAAACCATGCGATTTGTGCAGCTGGCGGGCAAAAATCGCGCGAATTTCGCCGCTACCTGCCAAAAATCGCGATTTTCGCCGCTACCGGATAAAAATAGCGCAATTTTCGCCGCTAGCGGCCAAAAACTGTGCGATTTTTGCCGCTAACGGACGAAAACCGCGCTATCTTCGACGCTAGCGGCCAGAAACCATGCGATTTTTGCAGCTGGCGGACAAAAACCGCGCGAATTTCTCCGCTACCTGCCAACAATCGACCTATATTCGCCGCTAGCGGCCAAAAAAGGGGCTATTTTCGCCGCTAGCGGCTAAAAATGGGGCGATTTTCGCCGCTAGCGGCCAAAAATCGTGCAAATATCGCCGCTAGCGGCCAAAAATTGTGCGAATTTCGCCGCTAGCTGCCAAAAATCGTGCGATTTTCGCCGCTAGCGGCCAGAAACTATGAGATTTTTGCAGCTGGCAGGCAAAAATAGCGCGATTTTCGCCGCTACCGGCAAAAAAGGGCGCGATTTTCGCCGCTAGCGGCCAAAAACCATGCGAATTTCGCAGCTGGCGGGCCAAAATCGCGATTTTCGCCGCTACCGGCCAAAAAAAGCGCGAATTTCGCCTCCAACGGCAAAAAACATTGCGATTTTCGGCGCTAACGGCCGAAAACCGCGCTATTTTCGACGCTAGCGGCCAGAAACCATGCGATTTTTGCAGCTGGCGGCCAAAAACCGCGCGAATTTCGCCGCTACCTGCCAAAAACCGTGCGATTATCGCCGCAAGCGGCAAAAAATCGGGCGATTTTGGCCGCTAACGGCCGAAAACCGCGCTATTTTCGACGCTAGCGGCCAGAAACCATGAGATTTTTGCAGCTGGCAGGCAAAAATCGCGCGAATTTCGTCGCTACCTGCCAAAAATCGACCGATTTTTGCCGCTAGCGGCCAAAAAAGGGGCTATTTTCGCCGCTAGCGGCCAAAAATGGGGCGATTTTCGCCGCTAGCGGCCAAAAATCGTGCAAATTTCGCCGCTAGCGGCCAAAAATCGTGCGAATTTCTCAGCTAGCGGCCAAAAATCGTGCGATTTTCGCCGCTAGCGGCCAAAAACTATGCGATTTATGCAGCTGGCGGGAAAAAAATAGCGCGATTTTCGCAGCTAGCGGCCAAAAACCGCGCGATTTTCGCCGCTAGCGGCCAAAAACCATGCGATTTTCGCAGCTGGCGGGCAAAAATCGCGATTTTCGCCGCTACCGGCCAAAAATAGCGCGATTTTCGCCGCTAGCGGCCAAAAACCGTGCGATTTTCGCCGCTAGCGGCCAAAAATCGGGCGATTTTTGCCGCTAACGGCCGAAAACCGCGCTATTTTCGACGCTAGCGGCCAGAAACCATGCGAGTTTTGCAGCTGGCGGCCAAAAACCGCGCGAATTTCGCTGCTACCTGCCAAAAATCGACCGATTTTCGCCGCTAGCGGCCATAAAAGGGGCTATTTTCGCCGCTAGCGGCTAAAAATGTGGCGATTTTTACCGCTAGCGGCCAAAAATCGTGCAAATTTCGCTGCTAGCGGCCAAAAATCGTGCGAATTTCGCCGCTAGCTGCCAAAAATCGCGCGCTTTTCGCTGCTAGCGGCCAGAAACTATGCGATTTTTGCAGCTGGCAGGCAAAAATAGCGCGATTTTCGCAGATACCGGCCAAAAACCGCGCGATTTTCGCCGCTAGCGGCCAAAAACCATGCGATTTTCGCAGCTGGCGGGCAAAAATCGCGATTTTTGCCGCTAGCGGCCAAAAATCGGGCGATTTTTGCTGCTAACGGCCGAAAACCGCGCTATTTTCGACGCTAGCGACCAGAAACCATGCGATTTTTGCAGCTGGCGGGCAAAAATTGCGCGAAGTTCGCCGCTAGCGGCCAAAAATCGTGCGATTTTCGCTGCTAGCGGCCAAAAACCGTGCGATTTTCGCCGCTAGCGGCCAAAAATTGGGCGATTTTTGCCGCTAACGGCCGAAAACCGAACTATTTTCGACGCTAGCGGCCAGAAACCATGCGATTTGTGCAGCTGGCGGGCAAAAATAGCGAGATTTTTGCCGCTACCGGCCAAAAACCGCGCGATTTTCGCCGCTAGCCGCCAAAAACCATGCGATTTTTGCAGCTGGCGGGCAAAAATCGTGATTTTCCCCGCTACTGGCCAAAAATAGCGCCATTTTCGCCGCTAGCGGCCAGAAACCGTGCGATTTTCACCGCTAGCGGCCAAAAATCGGGCGATTTTTGCCGCTAACGGCCGAAAACCGCACTATTTTCGACGCTAGCGGCCAGAAACCATGCGATTTTTGCAGCTGGCGGGCAAAAATCGCGCGGATTTCGCCGCTACCTGCCAAAAATCGCAATTTTCGCCGCTACCAGCCAAAAATAGCGCGATTTTCGCCGCTAGCGGCCAAAAACTGCGATTTTCGGCGCTAACGGCCGAAAACCGCGCTATTTTCGACGCTAGCGGAAAGAAACCATGCGATTTTTGCAGCTGGCTGCCAAAAACCGCGCGAATTTCGCCGCTACCTGCCAAAAATCGCGATTTTCGCCGCTACCGGCCAAAAATAGCGCGATTTTCGCCGCTAGCGGTCAAAAACCGTGCGATTATCGCTGCTAGCGGCCAAAAATCGGGCGATTTTTGCTGCTAACGGCCGAAAACCGCGCTATTTTCGACGCTAGCGGCCAGAAACCATGCGATTTTTGCAGCTGGCGGGCAAAAATTGCGCGAATTTTGCCGCTACCTGCCAAAAATCGACCGATTTTCGCCGCTAGCGGCAAAAAAAGGGGTTATTTTCGCCGCTAGCGGCCAAAAATGGGGCGATTTTCCCCGCAAGAGGCCAAGAATCGTGCAAATTTCGCCGCTAGCTGCCAAAAATCGTGCGAATTTCGCAGCTAGCGGCCAAAAATCGTGCGATTTTCGCCGCTAGCGGCCAGAAACTATTCGATTTATGCAGCTGGCGGGCAAAAATAGCGCGATTTTCGCAGCTAGCGGCCAAAAACCGCGCGATTTTCGCCGCTAGCGGCCAAAAACCATGCGATTTTCGCAGCTGGCAGGCAAAAATCGCGATTTTCGCCGCTACCGGCCAAAAATAGCGCGATTTTCGCCGCTAGCGGCCAAAAACCGTGCGATTTTCGCCGCTAGCGGCCAAAAACCATGCGATTTTCGCAGCGGGCGGGCAAAAATCGCGATTTTCGCCGCTACCGGCCAAAAATAGCGCGATTTTCGCCGCGAGCGGCCAAAAACCGTGCAATTTTCGCCGCTAGCGGCCAAAAATCGTGCAAATTTCGAAGCTAGCGGCCAAAAATCGTGCGAATTTCGCCGCTAGCGGCCAAAAATCGTGCGATTTTCGCCGCTAGCGGCCAGAAACTATGCGATTTTTGCAGCTGGCGGGCAAAAATAGCGAGATTTTTGCCGCTACCGGCCAAAAACCGCGCGATTTTCGCCGCTAGCGGCCAAAAACCATGCGATTTTTGCAGCTGGCGGGCAAAAATCGCGATTTTCCCCGCTACTGGCCAAAAATAGCGCCATTTTCGCCGCTAGCGGCCAGAAACCGTGCGATTTTCACCGCTAGCGGCCAAAAATCGGGCGATTTTTGCCGCTAACGGCCGAAAACCGCACTATTTTCGACGCTAGCGGCCAGAAACCATGCGATTTTTGCAGCTGGCGGGCAAAAATCGCGCGGATTTCGCCGCTACCTGCCAAAAATCGCAATTTTCGCCGCTACCAGCCAAAAATAGCGCGATTTTCGCCGCTAGCGGCCAAAAACTGCGATTTTCGGCGCTAACGGCCGAAAACCGCGCTATTTTCGACGCTAGCGGCCAGAAACCATGCGATTTTTGCAGCTGGCGGCCAAAAACCGCGCGAATTTCGCCGCTACCTGCCAAAAATCGCGATTTTCGCCGCTACCGGCCAAAAATAGCGCGATTATCGCCGCTAGCGGTCAAAAACCGTGCGATTATCGCCGCTAGCGGCAAAAAATCGGGCGATTTTGGCCGCTAACGGCCGAAAACCGCGCTATTTTCGACGCCAGCGGCCAGAAACCATGGGATTTTTGCAGCTGGCGGGCAAAAATCGCTCGAATTTCGTCGCTACCTGCCAAAAATCGCAATTTTCGCCGCTACCTGCCAAAAATCGCAATTTTCGCCGCTACCTGCCAAAAATCGCAATTTTCGCCACTACCGGCCAAAAATAGAGCGATTTTCGCCGCTAGCGGCCAAAAACTGCGATTTTCGGCGCTAACGGCCGAAAACCGCGCTATTTTCGACGCTAGCGGAAAGAAACCATGCGATTTTTGCAGCTGGCTGCCAAAAACCGCGCGAATTTTCCGCTACCTGCCAAAAATCGCGATTTTCGCCGCTACCGGCCAAAAATAGCGCGATTTTCGCCGCTAGCGGTCAAAAACCGTGCGATTATCGCTGCTAGCGGCCAAAAATCGGGCGATTTTTGCTGCTAACGGCCGAAAACCGCGCTATTTTCGACGCTAGCGGCCAGAAACCATGCGATTTTTGCAGCTGGCGGGCAAAAATTGCGCGAATTTTGCCGCTACCTGCCAAAAATCGACCGATTTTCGCCGCTAGCGGCAAAAAAAGGGGTTATTTTCGCCGCTAGCGGCCAAAAATGGGGCGATTTTCCCCGCAAGAGGCCAAGAATCGTGCAAATTTCGCCGCTAGCTGCCAAAAATCGTGCGAATTTCGCAGCTAGCGGCCAAAAATCGTGCGATTTTCGCCGCTAGCGGCCAGAAACTATTCGATTTATGCAGCTGGCGGGCAAAAATAGCGCGATTTTCGCAGCTAGCGGCCAAAAACCGCGCGATTTTCGCCGCTAGCGGCCAAAAACCATGCGATTTTCGCAGCTGGCAGGCAAAAATCGCGATTTTCGCCGCTACCGGCCAAAAATAGCGCGATTTTCGCCGCTAGCGGCCAAAAACCGTGCGATTTTCGCCGCTAGCGGCCAAAAACCATGCGATTTTCGCAGCGGGCGGGCAAAAATCGCGATTTTCGCCGCTACCGGCCAAAAATAGCGCGATTTTCGCCGCGAGCGGCCAAAAACCGTGCAATTTTCGCCGCTAGCGGCCAAAAATCGTGCAAATTTCGCCGCTAGCGGCCAAAAATCGTGCGAATTTCGCCGCTAGCGGCCAAAAATCGTGCGATTTTCGCCGCTAGCGGCCAGAAACTATGCAATTTTTGCAGCTGGCGGGCAAAAATAGCGAGATTTTTGCCGCTACCGGCCAAAAACCGCGCGATTTTCGCCGCTAGCGGCCAAAAACCATGCGATTTTTGCAGCTGGCGGGCAAAAATCGCGATTTTCCCCGCTACTGGCCAAAAATAGCGCCATTTTCGCCGCTAGCGGCCAGAAACCGTGCGATTTTCACCTCTAGCGGCCAAAAATCGGGCGATTTTTGCCGCTAACGGCCGAAAACCGCACTATTTTCGACGCTAGCGGCCAGAAACCATGCGATTTTTGCAGCTGGCGGGCAAAAATCGCGCGGATTTCGCCGCTACCTGCTAAAAATCGCAATTTTCGCCGCTACCAGCCAAAAATAGCGCGATTTTCGCCGCTAGCGGCCAAAAACTGCGATTTTCGGCGCTAACGGCCGAAAACCGCGCTATTTTCGACGCTAGCGGAAAGAAACCATGCGATTTTTGCAGCTGGCTGCCAAAAACCGCGCGAATTTCGCCGCTACCTGCTAAAAATCGCGATTTTCGCCGCTACCGGCCAAAAATAGCGCGATTTTCGCCGCTAGCGGTCAAAAACCGTGCGATTATCGCTGCTAGCGGCCAAAAATCGGGCGATTTTTGCTGCTAACGGCCGAAAACCGCGCTATTTTCGACGCTAGCGGCCAGAAACCATGCGATTTTTGCAGCTGGCGGGCAAAAATTGCGCGAATTTTGCCGCTACCTGCCAAAAATCGACCGATTTTCGCCGCTAGCGGCAAAAAAAGGGGTTATTTTCGCCGCTAGCGGCCAAAAATGGGGCGATTTTCCCCGCAAGAGGCCAAGAATCGTGCAAATTTCGCCGCTAGCTGCCAAAAATCGTGCGAATTTCGCAGCTAGCGGCCAAAAATCGTGCGATTTTCGCCGCTAGCGGCCAGAAACTATTCGATTTATGCAGCTGGCGGGCAAAAATAGCGCGATTTTCGCAGCTAGCGGCCAAAAACCGCGCGATTTTCGCCGCTAGCGGCCAAAAACCATGCGATTTTCGCAGCTGGCAGGCAAAAATCGCGATTTTCGCCGCTACCGGCCAAAAATAGCGCGATTTTCGCCGCTAGCGGCCAAAAACCGTGCGATTTTCGCCGCTAGCGGCCAAAAACCATGCGATTTTCGCAGCGGGCGGGCAAAAATCGCGATTTTCGCCGCTACCGGCCAAAAATAGCGCGATTTTCGCCGCGAGCGGCCAAAAACCGTGCAATTTTCGCCGCTAGCGGCCAAAAATCGTGCAAATTTCGCCGCTAGCGGCCAAAAATCGTGCGAATTTCGCCGCTAGCGGCCAAAAATCGTGCGATTTTCGCCGCTAGCGGCCAGAAACTATGCGATTTTTGCAGCTGGCGGGCAAAAATAGCGAGATTTTTGCCGCTACCGGCCAAAAACCGCGCGATTTTCGCCGCTAGCGGCCAAAAACCATGCGATTTTTGCAGCTGGCGGGCAAAAATCGCGATTTTCCCTGCTACTGGCCAAAAATAGCGCCATTTTCGCCGCTAGCGGCCAGAAACCGTGCGATTTTCACCGCTAGCGGCCAAAAATCGGGCGATTTTTGCCGCTAACGGCCGAAAACCGCACTATTTTCGACGCTAGCGGCCAGAAACCATGCGATTTTTGCAGCTGGCGGGCAAAAATCGCGCGGATTTCGCCGCTACCTGCCAAAAATCGCAATTTTCGCCGCTACCAGCCAAAAATAGCGCGATTTTCGCCGCTAGCGGCCAAAAACTGCGATTTTCGGCGCTAACGGCCGAAAACCGCGCTATTTTCGACGCTAGCGGAAAGAAACCATGCGATTTTTGCAGCTGGCTGCCAAAAACCGCGCGAATTTCGCCGCTACCTGCCAAAAATCGCGATTTTCGCCGCTACCGGCCAAAAATAGCGCGATTTTCGCCGCTAGCGGTCAAAAACCGTGCGATTATCGCTGCTAGCGGCCAAAAATCGGGCGATTTTTGCTGCTAACGGCCGAAAACCGCGCTATTTTCGACGCTAGCGGCCAGAAACCATGCGATTTTTGCAGCTGGCGGGCAAAAATTGCGCGAATTTTGCCGCTACCTGCCAAAAATCGACCGATTTTCGCCGCTAGCGGCAAAAAAAGGGGTTATTTTCGCCGCTAGCGGCCAAAAATGGGGCGATTTTCCCCGCAAGAGGCCAAGAATCGTGCAAATTTCGCCGCTAGCTGCCAAAAATCGTGCGAATTTCGCAGCTAGCGGCCAAAAATCGTGCGATTTTCGCCGCTAGCGGCCAGAAACTATTCGATTTATGCAGCTGGCGGGCAAAAATAGCGCGATTTTCGCAGCTAGCGGCCAAAAACCGCGCGATTTTCGCCGCTAGCGGCCAAAAACCATGCGATTTTCGCAGCTGGCAGGCAAAAATCGCGATTTTCGCCGCTACCGGCCAAAAATAGCGCGATTTTCGCCGCTAGCGGCCAAAAACCGTGCGATTTTCGCCGCTAGCGGCCAAAAACCATGCGATTTTCGCAGCGGGCGGGCAAAAATCGCGATTTTCGCCGCTACCGGCCAAAAATAGCGCGATTTTCGCCGCGAGCGGCCAAAAACCGTGCAATTTTCGCCGCTAGCGGCCAAAAATCGTGCAAATTTCGCCGCTAGCGGCCAAAAATCGTGCGAATTTCGCCGCTAGCGGCCAAAAATCGTGCGATTTTCGCCGCTAGCGGCCAGAAACTATGCGATTTTTGCAGCTGGCGGGCAAAAATAGCGAGATTTTTGCCGCTACCGGCCAAAAACCGCGCGATTTTCGCCGCTAGCGGCCAAAAACCATGCGATTTTTGCAGCTGGCGGGCAAAAATCGCGATTTTCCCCGCTACTGGCCAAAAATAGCGCCATTTTCGCCGCTAGCGGCCAGAAACCGTGCGATTTTCACCGCTAGCGGCCAAAAATCGGGCGATTTTTGCCGCTAACGGCCGAAAACCGCACTATTTTCGACGCTAGCGGCCAGAAACCATGCGATTTTTGCAGCTGGCGGGCAAAAATCGCGCGGATTTCGCCGCTATCCTGCCAAAAATCGCAATTTTCGCCGCTATCAGCCAAAAATAGCGCGATTTTCGCCGCTAGCGGCCAAAAACTGCGATTTTCGGCGCTAACGGCCGAAAACCGCGCTATTTTCGACGCTAGCGGCCAGAAACCATGCGATTTTTGCAGCTGGCGGCCAAAAACCGCGCGAATTTCACCGCTACCTGCCAAAAATCGCGATTTTCGCCGCTACCGGCCAAAAATAGCGCGATTATCGCCGCTAGCGGTCAAAAACCGTGCGATTATCGCCGCTAGCGGCAAAAAATCGGGCGATTTTGGCCGCTAACGGCCGAAAACCGCGCTATTTTCGACGCCAGCGGCCAGAAACCATGGGATTTTTGCAGCTGGCGGGCAAAAATCGCTCGAATTTCGTCGCTACCTGCCAAAAATCGCAATTTTCGCCGCTACCTGCCAAAAATCGCAATTTTCGCCGCTACCGGCCAAAAATAGAGCGATTTTCGCCGCTAGCGGCCAAAAACTGCGATTTTCGGCGCTAACGGCCGAAAACCGCGCTATTTTCGACGCTAGCGGAAAGAAACCATGCGATTTTTGCAGCTGGCTGCCAAAAACCGCGCGAATTTCGCCGCTACCTGCCAAAAATCGCGATTTTCGCCGCTACCGGCCAAAAATAGCGCGATTTTCGCCGCTAGCGGTCAAAAACCGTGCGATTATCGCTGCTAGCGGCCAAAAATCGGGCGATTTTTGCTGCTAACGGCCGAAAACCGCGCTATTTTCGACGCTAGCGGCCAGAAACCATGCGATTTTTGCAGCTGGCGGGCAAAAATTGCGCGAATTTTGCCGCTACCTGCCAAAAATCGACCGATTTTCGCCGCTAGCGGCAAAAAAAGGGGTTATTTTCGCCGCTAGCGGCCAAAAATGGGGCGATTTTCCCCGCAAGAGGCCAAGAATCGTGCAAATTTCCCCGCTAGCTGCCAAAAATCGTGCGAATTTCGCAGCTAGCGGCCAAAAATCGTGCGATTTTCGCCGCTAGCGGCCAGAAACTATTCGATTTATGCAGCTGGCGGGCAAAAATAGCGCGATTTTCGCAGCTAGCGGCCAAAAACCGCGCGATTTTCGCCGCTAGCGGCCAAAAACCATGCGATTTTCGCAGCTGGCAGGCAAAAATCGCGATTTTCGCCGCTACCGGCCAAAAATAGCGCGATTTTCGCCGCTAGCGGCCAAAAACCGTGCGATTTTCGCCGCTAGCGGCCAAAAACCATGCGATTTTCGCAGCGGGCGGGCAAAAATCGCGATTTTCGCCGCTACCGGCCAAAAATAGCGCGATTTTCGCCGCGAGCGGCCAAAAACCGTGCAATTTTCGCCGTTAGCGGCCAAAAATCGTGCAAATTTCGCCGCTAGCGGCCAAAAATCGTGCGAATTTCGCCGCTAGCGGCCAAAAATCGTGCGATTTTCGCCGCTAGCGGCCAGAAACTATGCGATTTTTGCAGCTGGCGGGCAAAAATAGCGAGATTTTTGCCGCTACCGGCCAAAAACCGCGCGATTTTCGCCGCTAGCGGCAAAAAATCGGGCGATTTTTGCCGCTAACGGCCGAAAACCGCACTATTTTCGACGCTAGCGGCCAGAAACCATGCGATTTTTGCAGCTGGCGGGCAAAAATCGCGCGGATTTCGCCGCTACCTGCCAAAAATCGCAATTTTCGCCGCTACCAGCCAAAAATAGCGCGATTTTCGCCGCTAGCGGCCGAAAACTGCGATTTTCGGCGCTAACGGCCGAAAACCGCGCTATTTTCGACGCTAGCGGAAAGAAACCATGCGATTTTTGCAGCTGGCTGCCAAAAACCGCGCGAATTTCGCCGCTACCTGCCAAAAATCGCGATTTTCGCCGCTACCGGCCAAAAATAGCGCGATTTTCGCCGCTAGCGGTCAAAAACCGTGCGATTATCGCTGCTAGCGGCCAAAAATCGGGCGATTTTTGCTGCTAACGGCCGAAAACCGCGCTATTTTCGACGCTAGCGGCCAGAAACCATGCGATTTTTGCAGCTGGCGGGCAAAAATTGCGCGAATTTTGCCGCTACCTGCCAAAAATCGACCGATTTTCGCCGCTAGCGGCAAAAAAAGGGGTTATTTTCGCCGCTAGCGGCCAAAAATGGGGCGATTTTCCCCGCAAGAGGCCAAGAATCGTGCAAATTTCGCCGCTAGCTGCCAAAAATCGTGCGAATTTCGCAGCTAGCGGCCAAAAATCGTGCGATTTTCGCCGCTAGCGGCCAGAAACTATTCGATTTATGCAGCTGGCGGGCAAAAATAGCGCGATTTTCGCAGCTAGCGGCCAAAAACCGCGCGATTTTCGCCGCTAGCGGCCAAAAACCATGCGATTTTCGCAGCTGGCAGGCAAAAATCGCGATTTTCGCCGCTACCGGCCAAAAATAGCGCGATTTTCGCCGCTAGCGGCCAAAAACCGTGCGATTTTCGCCGCTAGCGGCCAAAAACCATGCGATTTTCGCAGCGGGCGGGCAAAAATCGCGATTTTCGCCGCTACCGGCCAAAAATAGCGCGATTTTCGCCGCGAGCGGCCAAAAACCGTGCAATTTTCGCCGCTAGCGGCCAAAAATCGTGCAAATTTCGCCGCTAGCGGCCAAAAATCGTGCGAATTTCGCCGCTAGCGGCCAAAAATCGTGCGATTTTCGCCGCTAGCGGCCAGAAACTATGCGATTTTTGCAGCTGGCGGGCAAAAATAGCGAGATTTTTGCCGCTACCGGCCAAAAACCGCGCGATTTTCGCCGCTAGCGGCCAAAAACCATGCGATTTTTGCAGCTGGCGGGCAAAAATCGCGATTTTCCCCGCTACTGGCCAAAAATAGCGCCATTTTCGCCGCTAGCGGCCAGAAACCGTGCGATTTTCACCGCTAGCGGCCAAAAATCGGGCGATTTTTGCCGCTAACGGCCGAAAACCGCACTATTTTCGACGCTAGCGGCCAGAAACCATGCGATTTTTGCAGCTGGCGGGCAAAAATCGCGCGGATTTCGCCGCTACCTGCCAAAAATCGCAATTTTCGCCGCTATCAGCCAAAAATAGCGCGATTTTCGCCGCTAGCGGCCAAAAACTGCGATTTTCGGCGCTAACGGCCGAAAACCGCGCTATTTTCGACGCTAGCGGCCAGAAACCATGCGATTTTTGCAGCTGGCGGCCAAAAACCGCGCGAATTTCGCCGCTACCTGCCAAAAATCGCGATTTTCGCCGCTACCGGCCAAAAATAGCGCGATTATCGCCGCTAGCGGTCAAAAACCGTGCGATTATCGCCGCTAGCGGCAAAAAATCGGGCGATTTTGGCCGCTAACGGCCGAAAACCGCGCTATTTTCGACGCCAGCGGCCAGAAACCATGGGATTTTTGCAGCTGGCGGGCAAAAATCGCTCGAATTTCGTCGCTACCTGCCAAAAATCGCAATTTTCGCCGCTACCTGCCAAAAATCGCAATTTTCGCCGCTACCGGCCAAAAATAGAGCGATTTTCGCCGCTAGCGGCCAAAAACTGCGA